>NC_135801.1:158476461-158614039 GCF_964213995.1 Mustelus asterias | reverse complement strand
ATGTGGGTGCAGAAATTCTGAAGATTGGAAAACTTTGAATCCCTTGCCCATACCATCCAAAGATGTGCGGGTTAGGTTGATTTACCCCTTAGTGCCTTGGGATGCGTGGGTTGGAAGGAGTAGCGGGGTTGTGTAGGGTTGCGGGGTTAGGTCCTGGGTGGGATTGTTGTCAGTGCAGACTCGATGGGCCAAATGGTCTCCTTCTGCGCTGTCGGGATTCTATGATCTATATCATAGGGGCCCTATGAAAAGTGTGAACATGTGCCTAAGCAAAGAGGGGGGGGGGGGGGGGGGGGGGGGGGGGGGTGATATTTATAGAAGAAATTTACTGGAATACCTTTTTCAAAATGATGTCAATGTATCCAGCTATAAGCTGCGCAATTTGTTCTCCTTCAGTTGTCTGAACTGAATAGTAACCATCCTGATAGTCACCAAAGTCCTGCATGGGGAAAAGCAGAAAAACAAACAGATGACCATAGCATTCAAAACATTCAAACTTAACCTCAATTCAGAAATTCCTCTTTAGGATTTCCTCCTTCAATTTGTACTTTGGCTCAGTGACAGCGGATTGTCCCAGTCAGAAGTTCACGATTTCAAGCCACATTCCAGAACTCTAGCACGCAATCTAGGATGAGGCATCCGTGCAGCAGAGTTGCAGTGCTGTATTTAGAGAGAGACCCTCTTTTGGTTTGAGCTGTTGAACGAGTGCCCTGTCTGCTTGAGTAGGTGGATGCAAATGATACATAGTATTATTTAAAGAGTAGAGAATTCTCATTAAAATTTGTCCTTCAGCCACCACCAAAAATAGATGACTGGGTTATAATCTCCCTGCTGTTTATGACAGGGCAACATGCTGGCTCAGTGGTTAGCACTGCTGTCCCACAGCTCCAGGGACCTGGGTTCAATTCCGGCCTTGGATGACCGTGTAGAGTTTGTACATTCTCTCCATGGGTTTCCTCCGGGTGCTCCGGTTTCCTCCCACAGTCCAAAGATGTGCAGGTTAGGCGGATTAGCCATGCCAAATTGCCCCTTAGTTTCCAAAGATGTGTAGATTAGTTGGGTTAGCCATGGGAAAGGTACCCGGCAGAGAATCGGCGCACACTTGATGGGCTAAATGGCCTCTTCTGCACAGAAGGGACTCTATGATTCCATGAAGGCTCACTGTGCAGAATCTGATTGCTCCATTTGACTACATAATAGTTATTTAGCTTCAAAAAGCTTAACGTGTTTGAGGACAACTCAAAGCAAGAGATGCTAAATAAACTAATAAACTCATTTGCTTTATGGTAGATGTCATTCAGTTTATTAATTTAGACTTCAGACATCTGCTTCCCAAGCATCTGCTGGTGAGACTTGGCGAAGTGTACAAATATGTAGGCTCGAGCTCCAATTTTCCTCATCTGTCCCTTTTCCTGTAGCTCCGCCAAATAGGTCAAAGGGCTCAAAACTGCAATAGGGGATGGAAAAATAATGTTCTTGTTGATTTGATCCAAAATTACTGGATAATTTCAACTCCAATCACACTTAATGTGATGCTTTTTTGAAACACAACATTAATTTTTTTAAAATCTGAAACACACTGGACTCCAAAATACCCTAGAATGGTCTTGTCCTTATGCATCTGCATAAAACTATTTCCCCTTTTTCTTCTGCATCGATATTTGTTGAGGCAAGGGGGAATGTTCCTTTTGATCTGTAGGTCAATTTAAGGGATTTTTTTTCTTCCCACATCAGAGACTGGAACACAAACATTTTTTTTTCATTTTCAGCAGTGGGCCCGGAAACCTTGTTTTAAGTTTTGGCATTTTGACACGATAGAGCACTTCGTAAGAAATTGAATTTGTTTTTATGCCAATTGACAAGCCTGGTCATATTATTGCAACAAAAAGAACAAAACTATATCTTGGCCTTTAAATTAGTTGTGAAATTACCCAAGGACATCACAAGCTGCGTCACTGCCACACTCTGGTAAACATGCTCAGAGACAACCTTGATATATGTATTGTCTGGAAAATGTAACCTGAACAAGCTAAGATTCACTCAACGGGATGCTAATATATTACTGTAACAGACAGGATTCAAAGAGTTGTAAAACTGCCTTGATCATTGAATTGTTTTTGGATGCAATCTGAGCACAAAGACGAAAGAGCAAAAAATATTACATTTACAACCATAATAAAAAATACCCACTCACAGATCAACATTGTAAATACAGTTTTTGTGTAAACCATAGATCAAGTGTTTGTTGAAACAAGCAATTTATTGCTCCAATCAGTCCAAAGGTTTTTGCTGTGTCTATGGGGCTTTTAATATAAAATTACAATTGCCCAGAAGAAACCTGGCTAGAGCCTGTAACACATTATAGGATTCGTCATGGCCATCAGCCCAAATCACAAACAGTTGCTCTAAAAACTAAGGTTTGATGTTCTAACCTCAAATTTTTCCCTTCACATTCCCCCTTTTTGAACACAGCAATGAAATTGACTCATCAGCTGTTATTTTTTTTATCCAAATGAGAACAAATTCATCAAGTAGCATCGTTAGATGCAATTCTCCCCTTATATACTGCCCTCAGAGTTTACCAAATACCTTGGATTAGACAGCTGGCTGATCTCCTCCCTCCCCTTTTCCATCATAGAGGCTCAACACTACAGCCTCAACTGATTCAGTATAGACTAGAATCATCACTAAAAATGTATCAGTTTGTTTGATCCATTAGCTACATGTGCAGTAACCACTGGGCTACAGAAGTACTCTGCCAAAGATTTGGAGGTGGTTGGGGGAGGACTTAGAATTTTTCAAAACAACTTAAAATCTTCAGTGCCAAATCAAATTTCAAGTTGATTTGATTGTGATCAAATGGTTTAATTTGACTATATGGGATACACTATCTTAAAATTATGGAATATTACAGCACAGAAAGGTGGTCATTCTATCCATCCAGCCCATATCGCCGCTTTGAAAGAGCTGCCCAATTAGTTCCACTCTTCTATTCTCTCATCAGTTTTTCAAATTTTCTCCTCTTCACAACTTTATTGATTTGATTTATTATTGTTACATGTATTGGGATAAAGTGAAAAGTATTGTTTATTGCGTGCTATACAGACAAAGCATACTGTTCATAGAAAAGGAAAGGAGAGGGTGCAGGATGTGGTGTTACAGTCATTGCTAGGGTGTAGACATTGTTAGTGAAGTTATAAGAGTTAGAGCAAAGTTTGAAAAGCATAGAACAAGAGTGATAGATAGAATTAAAGGATGTGCTGGGCACATCTCGCAAGAAGTCACCACGCTCTGGCGCCATCTTGGATTTATCTAATTCATGAGTAAAAATTACTGCAACCTGTCTCCACCACAACATTAGGCAAGTATTCCAGATCATAACGTGTTGCTTAAAAAAAAAAAGTGACTATAATGGTTTTGCATAATCTTTTCTGCATGCTTGACGCCTCTACTTGTAAAGCAAAGAATCCCATATGTTTTTTCTAAAAAAAAGAAACAGCTTTATCCACTTTACCTTGCCACCTTCAAAGATTTCTTCTATGCAAGTCCTCAGGTCTCTCAACTCCGACACCCTCTTTAAAATTGTAACTGTCTATGGATTGGATTTAATCCAATATTGAAAATAAAAACACTTCACTGCAAAAGCAGCCTAAAAGTTTGCCTGCTTGTATTTCCAGGTCTCTTCTCAATTACCAAATTCCCAAGAAGACTTGGCACCTGGTCAGTTTATTGTAACTGAAGTACACGATATCTAAAACATACATTTAATCCACAATTACAGGGCAATTGAAAGCCTCCCTCTGCTGAACAAAAGAATCATTTATTCCACAAGGATATGTTTTGAGTGCCACTTGAGCACCTTCACTGCAAAGCCATTTGTCATACGGAAGAAACGCATATCTGACTGGAATTTAAACTCGTTTCTTAATCAGTTGCCCAATGTTGATGAGCTTTACAGCTAACTAGCTTGCCTAGTTAACAATAAAACCCAATTATAAACCCTCTCAGGCATGGGAAAGAGATACAAAAGTCTGAGTTCATGTACCAACCGACTCGAGAACAGCTTCTTCCCTGCTGCCAGACTTTTGACTGAACCCATCTTGCATTAAGCTGATCTTTCTCTACACCCCAGCTATGACTGTAACACTACATTCGGCACTCTCTCATTTCCTTCTCTATGAACGGTATGCTTTGTCTGTATAGCGCGCAAGAAACAATACTTTTCACTGTATGCTAATACATGTGACAATAATAAATCAAATCAAAAATCAAATCAAATTTTCTCAAATCCCCAAGAAATTAGCACATTTGTTACATTAATAGAAACCAATTACAAAAAATACCATTTTGCCGATTAGGAAATTGACAAACTAGAACAAATTGGACCTTCTGGCCATCACCCTCTCCAGTTTATTGAGGGCAGTGTTTCAAACGCACTTCAATCTTTAGGAATCAGCACAGATTCTAAAGAAGCTGCTGTGCAGGAAACAGCTGCTGTATAAACATACCAGGGTAAAACTCTTCGGTGATGCTGCCCAGCGTTTGATATTAGTCAGGCTCCATTCCTGTATCACCTCTTTTGTTTTCTCATCCACACGCATGACACATTCTTTGGTAATTCCCAGTAAACGAGGTACAAGTTTGTTCTTCCCTTTCATTTTCTCCTACAGAATATTTAACATTTTATATTAAAGAACCAGACAAGGCTGCAAAGGGAGCACAGTGACAAAGATGAACAGTTTGAGTGGTAATCAATTGCATTGAAGTATGCATCAAAATTCGCGGCAAGTGTCTAACCAAAGAAAAATCACAGATACACTTGTCAAGTTGACACCTTTTATGGGAAGAGTTAAATGCAGTGCAAGAATGTCTCTGGGTCACCATCGGCAAGTGAACACAAACCAGCACTTGGAGGGGTGGCGGAGGAAAGAACCATCACACAATAATGGAATGCATAATATAGCTATTTACAATAAATGCACCAATGCCACTGGCTGGTTAAATATGAGCTCAGAGGATGACAACAGGAAGCAGAACATGCAATAATTACCTTCATTTACATGAAGAGGGCATATTATAGGGCTTAAGAGAAAAACACTTTGACCGTGACGCAGAGGTCAAGCTAGTGAAGAAAATGGTCAGTCTGAAATGATGCTCCTACACATTACTGTGGTACAACATCCTGCAAACCAGGAGTCAAAAGCAATGTTTTTTATGCGCATGTCGCGTCACGGTAGCACAGTGGTTAGCACTGCTGCTTCACAGCTCCAGGGTCCCGGGTTCGATTCCCGGCTCGGGTCACTGTCTGTGTGGAGTTTGCACATTCTCCTCGTGTCTGCGTGGGTTTCCTCCGGGTGCTCCGGTTTCCTCCCACAGTCCAAAGATGTGCGGGTTAGGTTGATTGGCCAGGTTAAAAATTGCCCCTTAGAGTCCTGATGCGTAGATTAGAGGGATTAGTGGGTAAATATGTGGGGGTAGGGCCTGGGTGGGATTGTGGTCGGTGCAGACTCGATGGGCCGAATGGCCTCCTTCTGCACTGTAGGGTTTCTATTTTAAAAAAGTCCTTGTTCCAAGATATATCTTTCAGTATTAGGACACTTCAGGCAAAGGGAGAAACTCATCAAGGGTTATATACTAGCAACATTTTTGAGATGAACTGCATTTATTTTATATTTGAAATGAAGAGTATAAGTTGGTACAGTGATTAGCACTGCTGCCTCACAGCACCTGGGACCCAAGTTCAATTCCTAGCTTGGGTGACTGACTGTCTGGAGTTTGCACATTCTCCCCTTGTCTGTGTGGGTTTCCTCCAGGTGCTCCAATTTCCTCCCACACTCCAAAGATGTGCAGGTTAGGTGGATTGGTCATGCTAAATTGCCCCTTTGTGTCCCAAGATATGCAGGTTAGGGGGATTAGCGGGGTAAATATGGAGGGGGTTACGAGAATAAAGCCTGGATGGGATGCTCTGATGGAGAGTCAATGGGCCAAATGGCCTCCTCCTGCACTGTAGGGATTCTCTGGTCATTACAATAAGCCACATCAACAACATCAAACAGTGCTAAAATAGCATTGCACTGTAGAACAATCACATTTGTAAAACCGATCATTGCATAATTTACAGCAAAGATCTACCTTGACCAAGAAGAAGGACACTCCATATGTCTTTAAGGATCGGGCCATCTTTACATACAACACTTTAGCCTCCATTTCAGTCATGTTCGCACAGTTCTTGTGTGTCTATGAAAAAAATATCATGCTTCACTTTTGTGGTTACATTTGGTCACTGACATTTGAATTCAATAAGTCACACTTCAAACATAGCTCCCATGTGTAGAAGATCCTCCGCAAGACTTTAAGGATAAGTTGGTAGATGCTGAGCAAAAGAAAAGGAAAAACGTAGAGAGTTAGGGTGGGTGAAGGACAGCATTTTATAAAGAAAGGATGGAAATATGACCTGACATTCCAGGGGCCAGGATCTTGTTGAACAAAGCATTTGCTATCAATGTTGGAGCAGAAGACATGAGGGTGGAGAAGGTCATTAAAGGTAGGAGGAAGAAGAGGGGAAGGAAAATTTTGCAGTCAATTCACTGGAGCAAAGAAAGTCAGCTGAGCCTGAAGGGATGGAAAGCTGAGAGTGCAGGATTGGCAAATCAAAGATGTGATCAATTATGCTTTACATTGAAAGATGTGACCAAGGAGCAAAGAAAACAGGGAAATTAAGCCCTTGGTGATAAGTTTTTTTCTGGTAATAAATGGGAAATTAAGAATGGTGTTGGGCAATTTTGCTGAGATGGAATATGGTGAATGGGGGAAAAGAAACTCAACTCCGATTGCGGAATACACCAAAATATCAAACCTTCTTGCTGAGCTTTGGTGGATGACAGAATCAAAACGAAAGACATTTCAAAATGATGATGTGGTTTTACCAAATTACATCTTGCGGGTCTCAACATAGATAAGTTTAGCCACAGAAGACGTAGTCTTTCTTCAAAGGCAGAGTGTGGCCAGGTTATGTCAGGCTGCAGAGTCAGCCGCAAGGAAAAAGCAATAAGGGAATAAAAAGTGGTGGATATCAGCAATCCTATAAAGAGCAGAAGTGGAAGGGCTAATACCAATAAAGTCAGGTCAGCAGCAGCTCAAGATCAGATCAGGCTTCCTGCAGTCAACACAAAGGGGGCGATTCTCCCAGCTGCTTTTGTAGTGCAGCAGGCTGGGAGACTTGAGTGGAGGCCATTTTGCGGGTTTCCTACTGGGAGCTATGGCCTCCACGAGTCTCCGAGCACTGGACTTCTGGCACCGTCAGCTCCACGCCAGAAAGGAGCGTGGAGCTGAATAATTCATGCAAATACTAATTTAAACACTATTTAAATATTAACTGGCCCAGGACTGAATTCTGTGAGCCCACTCGCGTCTCCCCCTCCTGCCACGAGTGGTTCATTCCAGCAGGGTTCAGTATAGCTCCCCACTGGCAGGGAGCTGGTGGCCCGATCCCACTGGAGTGAAGGGGAAGCCATTGGGGAAGCCATTGGGGAAGCCATTGAGGGTCCCCCCCCCCCCCCCCCACCCCACCCCCCACACACACAGATGGTCAGAGGCTGGGGGGAATGCCCCCTGTGCATTGCCACCTTAGCAGTGCCAGCCAGTGGACATCTTGGCACTGCCCACACAGGCATCAGGCTGTGCCACGGGGGCGGGAGCTATTGCTCTCATAGCCACAATATTTACATGCAGATCAGGATGAAATGTTTCTTCCCTAAAGGACATTATTGAACAGGACAGGTTTTTATGACAATCTGATAGTTTCAAGATCACCATTGCGGAGACTGACATTTTGTCGGTTTATCAATGAATTGAATTTAAGTTCTACCAATTGCCATGTTGGTACTTAAACCCAAATCTCCAGAACATAGTCCTGGCATGGGAATTACTAACTCTGTAATAAATGTTAGCGCCACGCTACCCGCTATGCACACCGCCGCCCTGCTAATTTCTACGGTACATTACAACTGCGCTACCATTCTCAACAGGCATCTTTTCACTGAAATGTTTTCTATTTTTCCCAAAGTACTGCAACTTAAGATCATTCATTTTGAAATAAACAAAGCCGAGGAGGGCAACAGATAGAAAGATGGGGATAGGAAGCAGGTCGGAAACTTGCCAAAGGTTTTGCTGCCTGCCCATGGGATTTGACAGCAACTTCATTGCTGTGTTAATGTAAGCCTTACTTGTGACGAATAAATAAAACATTAACTTTAAAACTTGAAGTGCATGAAGGGTACAAGTGAACTAAGTAACAGTGGAACAAGGAGCAAGGGATTGAATGATTAACTCAAAGCAGCAGAGGTAATGAAAACTGAAAACAATGCAGTACAATTTTGTAACTTTTGGACAGATCACATGCACTTTCACACAAACTGAATAACCAGGTTCAATACATTTCTACTTTTCTAGGGCAATTAAGAATGGGCAAACCTTGCCAGCAGCGCTGACATCCCAAAAGCAAATAAATAAAAAGTTGTCTAGCATTACACAATTATGAAATTCATATTGTAAAGTTTCTGGTCTGAATTGATCGGCTGGGGCCATATCATAGTTTCAATCTCTTATTACCTATAAAAACAGGGCACTTAACATACTTACTGAATTAAATCGGTCTCCCAAAACTGAGAACCTCTCAAGGTCACAATCATCTGATTTTTAAAATACGCGGGGAAAGAAAGGCTAGTATTTTAATACTTGAAACAACGTACAAATTTCCTATTTTGCAACACATACCATAAATATTTTCTTCTCTCCTTTTTGTTTGATGTACTCTTTAGGCAGGAATTCTTTTAAGCTAAAAAAATAAATAAGCAAAGTCAACATTAAATCTAATGATCTACACTTTTTTGAAAAAATGTTAGAATCACAAAAGGTTAGTATTCAGGTACAGCAAGTAATTAGGAAAGCTGATAAAATGTTATTGTTTGTGAGGGGAATTGATTCTAATAATAGGGAGGATGTGCTTCAGTTGTATAGGGCATCGATAGGACCGCATCTGGAGTATTGGTCTTCTTACTTAAAGAACAATGTAAATGTGTTAGAAGCAACTCAGTGGAGGTTTATTAGACTAATATTAGGAATGGATGGGTTGTTTTATGAGGAAAGGTCAGAGAGGTTACGATTGTATCCACTAGAGTTTAAAAGAGTAAGAGGCGACTTGATCAAGACCATTAAGATCCTGGGGGATATTGACAGGATGGATGGAGAGAGGATGTTTCTTCTTGTCAGAGAATCTAGAACTAGGGGGTCACTCTTTAAAAATAAGGGGTCATTCATTTAAGATGGAGAGGAGAATTTTTTTGCTTTGAGGATAGTGAGACTTTGGAACTCTCTTCCTTAATAGGTGGTGAAAGCAGAATCTTTCAATATTTTTAAAGGCAGAGCTAGATAGATTCTTGATAAGCAAAGAGTGATATAACCAAGATAAAATCAATGTGATGCAAGTCCTAAAGAGGTTAAAAGGGCAGAGAAACGCTGAATCCCAGAATGATGTTGATCAGTGCTGAGACACATTTGGAAAATATTTGCCTCGCATTGATGATTATGTAGTAGTTACTGAACATCATGGAGCTACAAGTAGATTGGAAACAAGCTAATTTTATGCAATAATCAAAAATGGCAACATTTCATTCCTATTGGACTTCCTTCGTTGTAATTAATAGAATTATTTAAATGTTTAAATGAGTGTAAACTTGGGGTTCACCCAAATACAATTGTAGATACTGCAGTAAGATCGAGTGAATAATCGTCCAGATGGATGGAAGATAACATTTAGATTTAAATTCCAAATGTAAAATAGTGAGTTGCTGATGGAAATTAAGTGGCAAGTGACATTTCAGTGTTCCAACACTGGTTAAAGTTAAAAGTTAAACTTTATTTATTAGTCACAAGTAAGGCTTACATTAACACTGCAATGAAGTTACTGTGAAACTCTGCTGCACAATCAGGAAACTAATGTTATTCTTCAACTCATTACTTCTGCTCGTTTTGATGGAACAATAGCTAAAATCATCATCTTTGACAACAGAGATCTACTTACTCTAGAAAGCCAGGTTTATGTTTCTGCTCATTGTGTGGTCCAAACTGAATCTGACACTGGTATCCTGCAAAGTCACAGGCTTTGTCGAAGGATACTGGATGTGAACCATTCAAAATGTCATCTCTGGCCTGGAGTACAGCGAGAAAATAAATACTCAGTTAAAAGTTGTCCAATCACCATTTCAGGATCAGCAGCTGATTCCAAATTGGAGCAGAATTTTCAAAATCAGCTCACAAGATTTCTTAAAATGTAGTTTCACCTTTAATATTTATGATTTTGCACATAATTTACAGCACAGAAATAGGTCAATATGTCACTGCCAACGTTATGCACCACCTGATCCTCCTCCCATTCTTCATCTAACCTCAGCAACATATCCATCTATTCCTTTCTCTGTTTTGATCTCACTTCCCCTGAAATGTATTTATGCTGTTCACCACACAGCCAATTTAAGTTGTAGCAACTTCTACATTTTCAGTAGTGAGTTTCTCTTGAATTTCATCTTCAATGTTTTAGTTGTTATCTTATATTTATGCCCCCTAATTTTGGACTCCCCACAAGTGGAAATGTCTTCTCCATGTCTACATCTTCTTCATTTATATGCTTCTAGAAGACTTTTGGATTTCTTTTTGTAAGCTGTCAGCCTCTTTATTCCCACTCTCTTTGCCTCTCTCAATTTAATTTCCACTCTCGGTTCTTACTTGTATTTTCAGCCTGTTTCTATCCCTTCCCTTTTCTGCTTTACCTTAGTTTTCATCTCTTTTGTCATCCAGGAAGCTCTGACTGGCCCTTCTTTTCCCTAATGGGGACGTAACTTGGTTGTACCCTCACCACATCCCCTTTAAAAACAGCCCATTGTTCCATTCCTGCTTTGCCCGCCAATCTTTTGATTCCAATTTACCCAGGATAAATTTGTCACTTCAATAAAATTGGCTCTTCTCCATTTACATGTTTTTACACTGGGAAGGCTCGATACAAATTTAACATGGCTTCTCTGTTTTGAATTCTATCCCTCTGGAAATGCATTCTAGTTTTTTTTTGTATTTTAAAGGCTTTGTTAACCTGTATTGCTATCTTTAAGGATATGTGAATCTGTACCCCAAGGTCCCTGCAGGCCAGTCAACTACATGGCTGTGGATCTGAAGTCACATCTAGGCCAGGTAAGGAGGATAAGGATTTACCGCTTGGTAAATAAAGTTCAAGTGGGGGAGAGGCTTGCAGAGATTTTGAATGCATTTCCAAAGGGATAGAATTCAAAATCAATAAGTCATGTTAAATTTGTATAGTGCCTTCCCAGCGTGAAAAATTGTAATTGGAGAACGGCCAATTCATTAAAGTGAGAACAAATTAATTCGTTGAAGGACATTAGTGACCCAGAAGGGTTTGATATCAATCAACAATGATTTCATTGTCACCATTAGACTCTTAATTCCAGGTTTTTTTTAAAAATTGAGTTTAAATTTCAACATCTGCTCTGTGGGATTTGAAGCATTACCCTGAGTCTCTGGATTACCAATCCAGTGACAATACCACTATGGACCTTAGTGGACTGGAAGGCACCTTATAAATGGACTTTCAAAACGCCATTAATATTACGTCCATTGTATTAACATTGTCTAATAAATGGCTTTAGGAAGGGTGAGAAAATATGATATAGATCAAAAATGTTTTAACTATGATTGTAATACAAAGTACAAGTCAAGGTGTTGTTTTTATATTAAGAGACCGATTACTGATGTCATGATAAGAAACCGCTTTTGGGTTCTATGTCACAGCAAAAAGGGGACATTTAATTGTGCTGAAAAAAAAATGTGTGTTTAGTCTTCTAGAAAAGTACAAACCTGGACATAGAGCAAATTCAATTGCACTGGATCTCTGGAATCAACATTTTGATCCGAATAGAAGAACTTTCGTCTCAGAAGCAAGGTTTCATTTTCATCAACCCCCTGTTCACGAAGTGTTCTCCCGTGGTCTAACCAGTTCACTGGAGGAGACAAATATGGTACATTGTCAAGGACACCTGAATCCCAAGGAGATTAGACATCTTTTATTTTAAAACTGCCCCATCTGACCCCTTCACCAGAAGTTGCTGAATCAACTGGTGTCAGTTCTGTGGATGCCAGACACCCACTTTTAACTAATTCAAGTGACTATTTTTTAATGTATGAGGCAACAGTGTGCCAGATCACTCATCAATAGCCAACAGCAGCAGAATCCAAGCTTATCTTTATCAAAGAGCCACAAATACACACTTTCAATTGGAAAGCAACTGAACACGGTCATTTTCTGATTCTTCTGTAGTCCATGAGTAGGAATACCCTACTGCTACTCTAACTTAGTGAAGATTGAATTTGGGGACACTGTAGGTCTCATTGGCTCCTGACCAATAAGTATATTTATCAATTTGTCCATCGCAAAACTCCACTTAAAATCAAAATGAAACTAAATTGCAATATTAAAGCAAATTTGACAATTTCCTCGCAAAAGGAATTGAATAAAAGCTCCTACTTAAGGATTTCATGAAATACTCTTTACTTTGTGTTCCTTGGTTGCAGAATGGAGTATTTGTTAAACATATAGCCAAAAGCATAGCTCCATATCCAAACTGAATTTTGAAAATGTACAGGTTATGTATGAAATACTCTTTACTTTGCGCTTCTTGGTTGCGGAATGGATCTTAAAGACGGACTATTTGTTAAATATATAGCCAAAAGCATAGCTCCATATCCGAATTGAATTTTGAAAATGAACGGGTTATGTCTGAAACGAAAATATATATTTTGATAGCTAATACAACAACCCATATGGTATTAGAACTTCATGCAAATATTTTTTAAAAACTATGGTGCAGTTCCCTGATTTCACAAAAAGTCACTCACAATCATCATCTGTGTGAAGTTTTTGCTTGAGTTTTTCCATTTTCTTATCATCTCTCAGCAGGGTTTTATCTTTTTTCAGTGTCCCTGTCATTTCTTCTTTCTTTTCTTCAACAATTTCGTGTACAAGTGAATATTCATCATGATTTGTGATTCCTTTAAAAAAAATCCATTAAAGTGTTTTAATTGTAAATTGAAATATTAAATGAAAAAGAGATCACTCCAACACTGGATAAAACAGATCGAGTTGGCCACATCACCATAAATGCGATCATTAAACAAAAACCATAATGTCTCCACAAAATCCAGCTGACTTTCTAAGTAACATCTTTGTTTCGAAAATAAAATTGTTTTATGCTTTACTACATCTCATTTAGTATAGTAAGGAGTCTCACAACACCAGGTTAAAATCCAACATGTTTATTTGGTATCACAAGCTTACAAAGCGCTGCTCCTTCGCCATTCACCTGATGAAGGAGCAGCACTCTGAAAGCTTGTGACAACAAATAAACCTGCTGGACTTTAACCTGGTGCTGAGAGACTTCTTACTGTACCCACCCAGTCCAACGCCGACAACGCCACATAATTTACTATAATTTACTTCAGGCCCACTGGAAGCCAACACAGACCACAAACTGGAGTAGTTAACCATAGAAGATATTGAATTCTATAATTTTGTTCCAACACAAGTTTAAGGGCTTCTCGACAAGTACATGAATGAGATGGGAATAGAGGGATATGGTCCCCGGAAAGGTAGGGTTTTTTTAGTTAAGTCGGGCAGCATGGTCGGTGCAGGCTTGCAGGGCCGAAGGGCCTCTTCCCGTGCTGTAATTTTCTTTGTTCACAAACTGTTATATCAACCACAAGAATGTCATCGGGATCTTAAGGAACATGGAGAAATAATTTTGGGGGGGCAGGTTAAAGATTAATTTACAAACCAAACTTGACTACATTAAATCACATTAAATTACGGCACTAGTTAATAGATTTATCAAATGAGTGTTGGCCATTCTTAAGAGCAGGACGGAAGTGGGAGATTTCTAACCAGTTGATAAGGTATTTAGACAGAATACATTAAGGCACTGACAGGATGTAAAGAGTTAAATGATTCTTGAAACAAGTTAATAAGCTAACGAGAGTAAAGTTTACACATATGTGAACACAGTAAAAAAATTAAACAAGTAATTATGATTTTAAAACATATATGCTGATATTTAAAGAAAGTATCTTAAGTATTGTTTGAACTAGTGTTCGGTTCAGCCGAAGACAGGTTACTGCAAGGTATGATGTTAAAGGCGGATAGTTCAGAACCAAAGGCCTGGGAACCCTGTAGTTAGCAAAGTTCATATCAGAAAGTTTATTATGCGGGAACACATACTGCAACATTTATGAATAGGTGTATTCATTGTCTAGACTTAGGGTGGAAACATGCCCAGACGTGGGATCATGTGTCTATCCAGTTTGGCAATGATCCAGTGGGAATACCCACTTTGACCACTGTGGTGGGCATCTAAGGTAACCAGGCAACAGGGAAATGACCTTAGCCATGATGGGAGTTAGTGTCCGGATTTAATGGATGAATGAGATATTATGTTGGATGGGTAAAATGCAATTAGCTGAGGTGCATGTCAGTGATTATTATTGATGTGCATATACTAAATGTATTTATTTTAAGCTAATGTAAGGTGGGAATGATTGATAAGAAAAACTATGATTGATCTGTTTTTGATTGCATACGTCAGATTCATCATGGAATAGAATTCATAGAAACCCTCGAGTGCAGAAAGAGGTCATTGGGCCCATCGAGTCTGCACCGACCACAATCCCACCCAGGCCCTACCCCCATATCCCTACATATTTACCCTGCTAATCCCTCTAACCTTCACATCTCAGGACACTAAGGGGCAATTTTAGCACGGCCAATCAACCTAACCCACACATCTTTGGACTGTGGGAGGAAACCCACGCAGACACGAGGATAATGTGCAAACTCCACACAGACAGTGGCCCAAGCCGGGAATCGAACCCAGGTCTGTGGAGCTGTGAAGCAGCAGTGCTAACCACTGTGCTACCATGCCGCCCTCTAAGACATCAGAGAGGTTCTGTCACACTATCTCAGAGCTACTTAACTCTTTTGGTGATCTCCCTGCAGCTGTTTGTTTTCTTTAAATAAATGTTACGTCTTTATACAGAGATATCTGCCTCATGAGTTTTGTATTATCTAAAGTTAAATACAGTACCAGTCATCTTGATTTACCCCACAACAAGGACCCAGCTCAAAATTGTTCTGGTCATTATAAAGCAACCATGCTGTAGGAACAGTGGAACTTACCTCATTGAAGCAGCAATGTTGGTCTGGATACCGACAACATGAAGACAGCATATTTAAGTTTGCCTCCAATTTTTACTTCCAAATCAGTATAAGGCAAGAAAATGTTTTAGTATTTTACTGAGGTTATTACTTGCGACTTCTCCCATTTATAAAATAGTTTGCAACGCAGTTATATAATTAAATAACATAAAATGCTGGAAAAACTCAACAGGTCCAGCAGTATCTGCGGAGAAAGAAACAGAGTTGATCACTGAGTCTGTTATATCTGTATGCTCTGAAGAGTGATAATTACTCGGTTTCTCTCTCCACTGATGCTGCAAGACCTGCTGAGTCTTTCCAGCAATTTTTTATTTCAGATTTCCAGTATCCACTGTGTTTTGCTTGTATTTTAGCTTTATAATAAGTTGGGCCACTAACATTGCTAAGCACATATTATATAAATCGTGAAATCATACAACCCGCTGATAAACACCTGACTGCAGTTGAAGAAACTGCGTCGGGAAGGGGTTTCCAAACTAGGGTCCACAGATCCCCAGGGATCTGTGAAGAGTCTTCAGGGGTTCACGAAGCTGGCTGCTATCACGTGACTGGTAAACTATCCAACATTTTTCCTTCAGTGAGGACTAGAATGTGTTCCATAGGAAGGAGAGTCATATGATTAACTCTATTTTCTCTCTCCACAGACGCTGCCAGAACTGCTGAGTTGTTCCAGCATTTTCTGGTTTTGTTACACATTTAGCATCTCATTTCAGTTGCCCCTCTCACAAGAGAGATGTATAAACTGAGGACATCATCATCTTTCACCATTCCTTTGTCTTACAGGGTAACCCAAGTCTCTCACCCATAGCACTTCTTAAGACTGATCATAAAAATGCAACCAAATGGAAATATAGCAGATGGATAAGGAACGAGGCAGTGGCTTAGTGGTCTTGTCACTGGACTAGTAATCCAGAGAGTCAATGGCAATGCTCTGGGGACCTGGGTTCAAATTCCAGCACAGCAAATTGGAAGTCAATAAAAATCTGGATTTAAACTGGGTGACACAGTGGCACAGCAGTTAGCACTGCTGCCTCATAGTGCCAAAGACCCAGGTTCGGGTGACTATCTGTGTGGAGTTTGCACGTTCTGTGTGGGTTTCCTTTGGTTGTTACGGTTTCCTCCCACAGACCAAAGATGTGGAGGTTAGGTTGATTGGCCATGTTAAATTCTCCCCGAGTGTTGGGGCAATTAGCAGAGTAAATACGTTGGGTTACGGGGACAGGGCCTGGGTGGGATTGCTGTCGGTGCAGGCTCGATGAGCTAAATGGCCACCTTCTGCACTGTAGGGATTCCAGGATTCTAATTCTAATGATCATGAAACCATTGCCAATTGCTGCAAAAACCCATCTGGACTAATGTCCTTTTCTTCCTTTTGGGGAGGAAATCAGCCACCTTACTTGGTCTGGCCTACTTGTGACTCCAGATCCACAGTAACGTGGTTGTTGACTCTTAAAATAACCTCTGAAATAGGCAATAATTAGGGATGTAATAAATGTTGGCCTAGCCAGCAACATCCCATGAATGGATTAAAAACGAGCAGACTGTGATGACGTAACATCAAGAAATAGATCTATCAGACTTTGCTGATAATGGCTGGGTTTTGAAGTTTGTGACCTAATTAATCACTGGCTGGTTCACAAAAGGGCAGAATGTTGCTCATGTGAAGCTCATAGCAAAACACAGAGGTCCTTTGTCACGCAAGGTTCTGAATGCTGTCAGGTTCAGGGTTTTAAAAGCTCACTGTTCAGATTAGGGCAACAATGGGAGGTTGCAGCAGAGGAGTGTCAGGGAAAACAAAGCGAAAGGTTATTTAATGGGCTTTACATCTCACCAATTCTGGCACAGATGGTCATCAGCATATCGCTCACTATTTTTGAATCATCCACCATAACGGTTTTGATACTTCCATCCAACATTCTGATCTTCAGAGGCCTCTGCTTTCTCTTGTAATCCAGAGTGTCCTAGTATTAAAACAAAATGAGAAGGGATTTGTAACTCAGCATCAAGACCTGACTCCACCCCACCCATGATCGATTAGAGCATTATTTCCTATATTTCATCCAATTCAGAACATTTTCAAAAGACGTAACATTATGACAGTACACTGAAGCTGAAACAACCTGCAAATCAAATAAGGATGGCAGTGGTTAGCACTGTTGCGTCACAGTGTCAGGGACCTGGGTTTGCTTCCTGGCTTGGGTGTCTGTGCGGAGTCTGCACATTCACCCCATGTCTGCGTGGGTTTCCTCCAGGTGCTCTAGTTTCCGCCACAGTCCAAAAGACGTGCTGATTAGGTGCATTGGCCACGCTAAATTCCCCCTCAGTGTACCCGAACAGGTGCCGGAATGTGGCGACTAGGGGATTTTCACAGCAACTTCATTGCAGTGTTAATGTAAGCCTACTTGTGACACTAATAAATAAACTTCACTTCAAATAGTACGGTAGGGATTACTCATGCTTCAACTGTGTCCATGGAGAGATCAAATGCTGCTCATATCATTAAATACGAAACAACACTGAACCCTGACAACTGAACAAAACTATAAAACCTCCCACTCTGACCTCTCAGCCAGGTATCTGCCTCATTTCTATTGGAACAATTTACAAAACGTAATACTTCCAAACGTGGTTGAGACGAAGTAGTAAAAAGAAGCCAGATGAAAAAGATCATATCAAGTAAAAAAATACTTTTGCTAATTACAACTTTTGCTAATTGTGCAGGAATCTAAAATTAAGCAGCTAATTTACAGTATACCAAAGGGAAATGGATAACAGGGTATTAAAAACCGCAAACTTACCCCATTCCTCAACATGTAATAGTCTAAGGCTTTGCCAGACTCCAACCAGATCCCTTTCTTTGGGTCCTCATCAGACAGAAATAGGCCATAATCAGTGGCTGCAAGACAATGAAAAATTACATTTCACAAAATATTTCCATGACTTCTGTCATCTAGGACAAAAGCAACAGATACACGGGAACACCATCACCTGCAAGTTCCCCTCCAAGCCACATACCATCCTGGCTTGAAAATGTATCCTCATTCCTTCACTGTTGCTGGGTTAAAATCCTGGAACTCCCTCCCTAACAGCACTGTGGGTGCATCTACACCACAGACTGCAGGAGTTCAAGAAGGCAGCTCACCACTGTCTTCTCGAGGGCGATTAAGGATGTGCAGTGAAGACTGGCCTAGCCAACGACGCGCACATCCCATGAACAAAATGATAACTCAATTTTCTGAGCACTAGACCTATCAAGCACCTTACATCAATGATAGGTCATAGCAACATTATGGTTATCTTACTGGATAGGTAACCCAGAGGCCTTGACCTGTAACTTGGAGAAACAAATTCAAATCACACCATGGCAGTTCATGAATAGGAATTCAGTTAACTAGATAAATCTGGAATTGGAGCAGGGATGGGGACCATGAAGCCAATGGATTGTTGTGAAAATACAATTTAGTTCACCAATGTCCTTTCGGGAAGGAAATCTGACCTCCTTACCTGGTTTGGCCTACATGTAACTCCAGCCCTCAGGAATATGGTTGACTCTTAAAATATATAATAGAACCAGATGGTTCACCCAACATACCTTTACCATATGGACGGCAGTGGTTCAAATAGATCACCACCTTCCCAAAGGACTTCAGGAATGAATAATAAATGGTCACATAACCAGTGACACATATCCCACGAATAAATAAAAATAGAAACCATTAATAAAACATTCTTAAATTTTCATAGAGTCCCTTCAGTACAGGAGGAGGCCATTTGGCAACAATCCCACCCAGGCCTTATTCCTGTAACCCTCATTTACCCTGCTAATCCCCCTGACACTAGGGTCAATTTAGCATGGCCAATCAACCCAACGTGCACATCTTTGGACAGTGGGAGGAAACCGGAGCACCCGGAGGAAACCCACGCAGATACAGAGAATGTGCAAACTCCACACACAGTGACCCGAGGCTGGAATTGAACCCGGGTCCCTGGCTCTGTGAGGCAGCAGTGCTAACCACTGTGCCACAAGATCTTGTTTCATGCAGAATGACCATGAACATTCAGAAGTAACTTGTTCTAGTAACTGACATTTTTAAGTAGCAACAGAGCTGAATGACATTGTTGTGATGAACCCTGGAACAACTGCATCCAGATTTTCTGACATGATTCCCCGCTTGGCGCCTTTTTCACCCAGTCAGGACTATTTTAGCTCAGTGATCCAGTGTTTGTTGTTCTAGCTCAGCTTTCTTACCTTTATTTTTAAACCCGCCTGTAAACCATTTGAAACAAAATCTGCCCAACCATTCCTTTCAAACACTACTGACTGCTTCAGACTTCGAGACTTCAGTTCGGATCCTTGTAATTGGTACCCAGAAACTACTTAGGTAAATTTCCATCTTTATTACCAGCTAAGGCAGAACAGAAATAGTATGCTCCTAGTCTCTGCCAACAATATTCTACTGAACTGCTGTGAGATAAAAGACTGGGGTCCAGTGCAACTGAGCCTCTAACCTTCCCCCTATGTGGTGCAGATAGCAGAGCATTCAACTCTTTCAGAACAACAAGAGTCAAGAACTTCATGGGTTGCAGAAGGCACAAATTTACCTCCTGGTGGTTTGTCAAATAATGTATAGTATAGCAATCTGCAAGATCTACCATTGCACCATGTCATTTTTCAAAGAACAAGAAAAAGTACAGCACAGGAACAGGCCCTTCAAGCCCGTGCCGATCATGATGCCCCAACTAAACTAAAAAAAACCTTCTGCCCTTACTTGGTCTGGAACACTCCATTCCCTCCCTATTCATGTACCCATCCAGATGCCTCTTAAATGTTGCTAATCTTCCACCACCTCCTCTGGCAGCGCGTTCCAGGCACCCACCATTCTCTACGTGAAAAACTTCCCCCACACAAAATATGCTCTTTAAATTTTATTACATTGCACAAATGGTTCACCTCCCATTCCTAATCTGGCAGCCTTGGTGGATCGATCTCACCCTGAGTTTTACATTGACAGAAGGCCAAAATGAAAACTTTAAAAAAATTCTCCTTGTATGACAGACCAAGCTTCGCATTTAATTTAATCTCTTTCCATCACAACTTCCTTGGTAAACCTGCTGCTTTTCTATTTAGTCAGTATTTTTAGTTAAGTTTTTGTAATAAGTGAATTTCACAATTACACTGTCTATCCTAACTATGACATATCTCAACGTTCTAGCACCACCCTTATCCCAGAGTGTTAAAACTTGAAGCGAAAGGATGTGGCAGGGATTTGGTTCATTCAACTGTATTGATGCAAGATGAATGGAAAGTAAATGGCACAGGCTTCAAACACCAAATCAGATATTTATTGTAATATAAAAGCAAAACACTGTCGATGCTGGAATCTGAAACAAAAACAGAAAATGCTGGGAAAGTTCAGCAGGTCTGACAGCGTCTGTGGAGAGAGAATAAAGCCACTGTTTTGAGTCTGTGACTGTTAGAATGACTTATAGGCTCGAAGCATTAACTCAGCTTCACTCTCCACAGGTGCTGCCAGACCTGTTGAGTTTCAGACCTGCTGAGTTTATCCTGCATTTTCGGTTTGAGATTTCCAGCATCTGCAGTATTTTGCTTTTATTTGTTGATATCCATTCCAGTACACAAACTTCCGGCATAATTATTTTGTTAGATGTACATGGTTGCTTAATCAAGCAAAGTAATAAAATATATTACGATTTTTCCTACAAGTTACAATCTTTAAAAAAGTCCCCTTCCTCGAAGCAAGATACACCTCTAATATTTTGCCATGTTATACCTTGCCCTATTTTAATGATGACCACTTTGTATAATGCTATTACAAGACTGCCAGATGTTGAACCATATTCAGTTTTGAAGAAATTTTGGGTGAAGAATTGATCTTAGCAGCATTTAGTAGCATCAACGGTCCCAGTGGGGTGGGGGATGGAATTCTGTGACTTACGCTGTCCCGTCTGCGCTTCAGGAACCCGATCACGGATCATTCGACAGGCATCGTACACCATTGTCGAGGGTTCGAACTGCATAGTTTTGACGGCATTTCCAACAGCAATCTTCAATGACAGGACAACCATCGTGTCTTCTTTCACTGCACAAGTTCAACTGTAAAAAGAAAATCAAAGTTTAAATAGTTCTAATAGCTATTATGCTTTTTTTGCCCACAGAATACAAAATTTATCAGTGAAGTGTGTGCTTTATCTCAAGATTCAGATTTTAGGTTAGCACACTGACCAAAATGAAATACGTTTTCTGAAGGATCTGAAGTAATCAAAGTGGCTTTTGTATTTTGTTTTGTACAGAAGTAAATCATCCTATTAACCTAATGTAAAATTAGATGTAAAAAAATGTTTACCTTGAAGAAGCTGTAAAGTACGATAAGCAGTAATGTGCCTCATCAGGGCATTTCAAAACATTCACAACATTCTCAAAGCACAGAACGCAAGACCTGAAGGTATTTCCCTTCCGAACATTTAAATGTCTTTCCTTTCACAGATTAGAGAATTTTGAGTAACTACTTTTCAGTGAGCACAGGGCTTTGCTTATGTTTTATTCTCCTGTTTTAAAATAATTTCTTTCAAGAGTTCACGGTGAGAATCCTTTATTAAGGATTTGCAGCACAGTAATTTGCAAACATCCCAGCAATTTGTGAAAATGAATTTTTTTTTAAAAAGAGTAAACACTGATGTGCGAATTGCTATGTCAAAGATTTCAGATCAGCTGACCCACACTGCCACTGACAGAAATAGTCTCCTACATTATTTGCAATCTAAAACAAGGTTACTTACTTTTGAAACAACACATCCAAACAACAATTCTGGTTAAAGAAGCTGCACCCGCACACAGCGTCATCCATTTGCCATGAGGTGAAATGATCACATCAAAAGAAAAAAACTGCAGATGGCAGTTGCGAAGAAAGTCTGTGAAAACAATTGTTTCAAACAGGAACATGCACTCTACCACTATCCCTTCAAGTAATCTGCACCATTAGTGTAGTAAAGGAATGTCTATTTGAGGATCAGCCTAGTAGGAGTCTATTTATTTTTAACCAAACTGCTTTTGTGGTTACAACATAGACATAAATAATCTCAGCCAAACGGGAAAGGTTACTTTGATCGAAAATTTCCATCTTGCAGGTCAAAATGTACAGAATGACAGTTAAGGTCTTTAATATTAAATGACATTTACTATTCTGAAGACAGTTGCCGTTGCTTCCATTCTTCACAGTACATCAACAGTTGTTAAGTGAATAAAAATATACTGGAGTGCGGGGGTATTTTATTTTCTGGTAACTGTGAATCACATGAAAGATTAGGGAATGACTGATTAGCTGCTTTCTATACAGAACTTAGTATGAAACACATGTAAAGGAAGTGGTTTCGGAGCAGCAGTAAACAAGCGGATTCATCTGGAGGGACAATTGAAGGCATATTTATCATCTCCCACCATTCAACACATTTAGTGCAACAATTAGTGAGAGACCAGAAGCAGAGGGGAGACGGTGATGCCAGAGTATGACAAGGAATGAGTGCTAACTTGGGAATTTAATGTAGGTGGGAATTCAGTGCATAGGGGCAGAAGGTGCTGAGTTTCAAACTATTTTCAGCCTAGTGAGTGCTCAAAGACATTAATTAGGTGAGGAGGTAGGTGACTGGTGGCGAGTTTGAAGATTTTATCCCTCTAAGCAACATTAAGTGGCAACATTCACATCACACAAGTGCCAGACAGGTATCACCATCTCCCCTTGACATTCAATGGCATTACTATTACCGAATTCCCCCACTATCATCACTACCTTGGGGATATAGAACATAGAACATAGAACAGTACAGCACAGAACAGGCCCTTCGGCCCACGATGTTGTGCCGAGCTTTATCTGAAACCAAGATCAAGCTATCCCACTCCCTATCATCCTGGTGTGCTCCATGTGCCTATCCAATAACCGCTTAAATGTTTCTAAAGTGTCTGACTCCACTATCACTGCAGGCAGTCCATTCCACACCCCAACCACTCTCTGCGTAAAGAACCTACCTCTGATATCCGTCCTGTATCTCCCACCACGAACCCTATAGTTATGCCCCCTTGTAATAGCTCCATCCACCCGAGGAAATAGTCTTTGAACGTTCACTCTATCTATCCCCTTCATCATTTTATACACCTCTATTAAGTCTCCCCTCAGCCTCCTCCGCTCCAGAGAGAACAGCCCAAGCTCCCTCAAACTTTCCTCATATGACCTACCCTCCAAACCAGGCAGCATCCTCGTAAATCTCCTCTGCACTCCTTCCAGCGCTTCCACATCCTTCCTATAGTGAGGTGACCAGAACTGCACACAATATTCCAAATGTGGTCTCACCAAGGTCCTGTACAGTTGCAGCATAACCCCACGGCTCTTAAACTCCAACCCTCTGTTAATAAAAGCTAACACACTACAGGCCTTCTTCACAGCTCTATCCACTTGAGTGGCAACCTTTAGAGATCTGTGGATATGGACCCCAAGATCTCTCTGTTCCTCCACAGTCTTCAGAACCCTACCTTTGACCCTGTAATCCACATTTAAATTTGTCCTACCAAAATGAATCACCTCACATTTATCAGGGTTAAACTCCATTTGCCATTTTTCAGCCCAGCTTTGCATCCTATCTATGTCTCTTTGCAGCCTACAACAGCCCTCCACCTCATCCACTACTCCACCAATCTTGGTGTCATCAGCAAACTTACTGATCCACCCTTCAGCCCCCTCCTCTAAGTCATTAATAAAAATCACAAAGAGCAGAGGACCAAGCACTGATCCCTGCGGCACACCGCTAGCAACCTGCCTCCAATCCGAAAATTTTCCATCGACCACCACCCTCTGTCTTCGGTCAGACAGCCAGTTGCCTATCCAATCGGCCAACTTTCCCTCTATCCCACACCTCCTCACTTTCATCATAAGCCGACCATGGGGGACCTTATCAAACGCCTTACTAAAATCCATGTATATGACATCAACTGCCCTACCTTCATCAACACACTTAGTTACCTCCTCAAAAAATTCTATCAAATTTGTGAGGCACGACTTGCCCTTCACGAATCCGTGCTGACTATCTCGGATTAATCCGCATCTTTCTAAATGGTCGTAAATCCCATCCCTAAGGACCCTTTCCATCAATTTACCAACCACCGAAGTAAGACTAACCGGTCTATAATTACCAGGGTCATTTCTATTCCCTTTCTTAAACAGAGGAACAACATTCGCCATTCTCCAGTCCTCTGGCACCATCCCCGTGGACAGCGAGGACCCAAAGATCAACGCCAAAGGCTCTGCAATCTCATCCCTTGCCTCCCAAAGAATCCTAGGATACATTTCATCAGGCCCAGGGGATTTATCGACCTTCAGTTTATTCAAAACTGCCAAGACATCCTCCCTCCGAACATCTATTTCCTCCAGCCTATTAGCCTGTAACACCTTCTCTTCCTCAAAAACATGGCCCCTCTCCTTGGTGAACACTGAAGAAAAGTATTCATTCATCACCTCGCCTATCT
The DNA here is from genome assembly GCF_964213995.1 of Mustelus asterias. Lineage (NCBI taxonomy): Eukaryota > Metazoa > Chordata > Chondrichthyes > Carcharhiniformes > Triakidae > Mustelus > Mustelus asterias. Next base: position 158,589,179 of record NC_135801.1, on the reverse strand, counting down.
CTACTGACTCCATACACAAGTTCCCACTACTGTCCTTGACCGGCCCTAACCTCACCCTGGTCATTCTTTTATTCCTCTCATAAGAGTAAAAAGCCTTGGGGTTTTCCTTGATCCGACCCGCCAAGGACTTCTCATGTCCCCTCCTAGCTCTCCTAAGCCCCTTTTTCAGCTCATTCCTTGCTAACTTGTAACCCTCAATCGAGCCATCTGAACCTTGTTTCCTCATCCCGACATAAGCTTCCCTCTTCCTTTTCACAAGACATTCCACCTCTTTTGTGAACCATGGTTCCCTCACTCGGCCATTTCCTCCCTGCCTGACAGGAACATACCTATCAAGGACATCCAGTATTTGTTCCTTGAAAAAATTCCACTTTTCATTAGTTCCTTTCTCTGACAGTTTCTGCTCCCAACTTATGCCCCCTAATTCTTGCCTAATCGCATCATAATTACCCCTCCCCCAATTGTAAACCTTGCCCTGCCGTACGGCCCTATCCCTCTCCATTGCAATAACAAAAGACACCGAATTGTGGTCACTATCTCCAAATTGCTCTCCCACAACCAAATCTAACACTTGGCCCGGTTCATTTCCCAGTACCAAATCCAATGTGGCCTCACCTCTAGTCGGCCCATCCACATATTGTGTCAGGAAACCCTCCCGCACACACTGCACAAAAACTGCCCCATCCAAACTATTTGACCTACAAAGGTTCCAATCAATATTTGGAAAGTTAAAGTCCCCCATGACAACTACCCTGTGACCCCCACACATATCCATAATCTGCTTAGCAATTTCTTCCTCCACATCTCTATTACTATTTGGGGGCCTATAGTAAACTCCTAGCAACGTGACCGCTCCTTTCCTATTTCTAACCTCAGCCCATATTACCTCAGTGTGCAGATCCCCCACGAAGTGCCTTTCCGCAGCCGTTAAACTATCCTTGATTAACAATGCCACTCCTCCACCTCTTTTACCAGCTTCCCTACACTTAGTGAAACATCTATACCCCGGAACGTCCAACAACCATTCCTGTCCTTGTTCTACCCACGTCTCCGTAATGGCCACAACATCGTAGTCCCAAGTACCAATCCACGCCCCAAGTTCATCTACCTTGTTCCGGATGCTCCTTGCATTGAAGTAGACACACTTCAACCCACCTTCCTGTCTACCAGTACCCACCCTTGACCCTGATACCTTCCCCAATACCTCACCCCCCTCACTGACTTCTGGACTACAACTCCCTTTCCCACTCCCCTGACAAATTAGTTTAAACCCCCCTGAAGAGCCGTAACAAATTTCCCTCCGAGGATATTGGTGCCCCTCTGGTTCAGGTGCACCCCGTCCTGTTTGTACAGGTCCCACCTTCCCCAGAACGTGTTCCAATTATCCACGTATCTGAAACCCTCCCTCCTACACCATCCCTGCAACCACATATTTAACTGCACTCTCTCCCTGTTCCTCAACTCGCTATCACGTGGTACCGGCAACGTACCAGAGATGACCACATGTTTCGTCTTGGCTCTCAGCTTCCAGCCCAGCTCCAGAAATTCCTGCTTTAAATCCCCGTCCCTTCTCTTACCTATGTCATTGGTACCAATGTGCACCACGACTTGTGAATGTTTCCCCTCCCCCTTCAGAATCTGGAAAACATGGTCTGAGACATCACGGACCTTGGCATCCGGTAGGCAACATACCATCCGTGAGTCTCTTTTGCTGCCACAGAACCTCCTATCTATCCCTCTAACTAACGAGTCCCCAATAACTATCGCCCTCCCGCTCTCCCCCTTTCCCTCCCGAGCCACAGAGACGGACACAGTGCTGGAGATCCTCTCACTGCGGCTCCCCACTGGTATGTCATCCCCCTCAACCGTATCCAAAGCGGAATACTTGTTGCTAAGGGGAACGACCACCGGGGATCCCTGCACGGACTGCTTCCTCCCAGCCCCTCTCACCGTCACCCATCTGTTTTCAATCCTCGGAGTAACTGTATTCCTAAAGCTTGTGTCTATGGCCATCTCTGCGTCCCTGATGATCCTAAGTTCATCCAACTCCAGCTCCAGTTCCCTAACACGGTTTTGGAGGAGCTGCAGATGGGTGCACTTCCCACAGGTGTAATCAGTAGGGACACTGTCGTCGTCCCTCACCTCAAACATAGTGCAAGAGGAACATTGCACTGCCTGCACACCCATCCCCTCTAGATACCTTGCCAGTACCAGGTAGAAGGTGCAAAAATGAATTCAACTCACCCCTGCTCGCCCTTTCAGCCTAAGCCCTGTGAGCCAAAGTCTTATAGCTCACACTCTGCTTCCCACACACTCAAGCCCTGTGAGCCAAAGTCTTATAGCTCACACTCTGCTTCCCACACACTCAAGCCCTGTGAGCCAAAGTCTTATAGCTCACACTCTGCTTCCCACACACTCCACTGCCCGCTCCCGACGCTGCCCGCTGTATACTGCAGCCTACCTTTTATACTTCACGCGCTTTAAAAACCCTTCCCAGACTCCTTTGCTGCCCACTTCTAGTTTTCACTTTAAACTTGAAAAACTGCTGTTAAAGTAAAGGCCAAAAAAAATACACACACTAGCTGACTAATTAAATAAATAAACAATTCAATTAATCCAATTAATCTCTTACCAGCACTGCTGCTTTTCAATCACCCCTCTCAGCTTGCTCCAGTGGATCATTGACCAGAAACTGAACTGGGCCAGCCATATCAATACTGCGGCTTCAAGAGCAGGTCAGAGGCTGGGAATTCTGCAGAAAACAACTCAGCTTCCCAACTCCCCAAAACATGTCCATCATCAAAGCACAAGTCATGAATGTGATGGAATACTCTCCTCTTGCCTGGATGAGTGCAGCTGTAACAACGCTCAAAAAGCTCAACACTATTCAGGAAAAAGCTTGAATGGCAACCCATCCGCCACCTTCAATATTCACTTTGTCCACCACCAATGCCTCGTGACAGCAACGTGTACCATTCTACAAGATGCACTGCAGTAACTCACCAATGCTCCTTTGACAACCTCCCACTTAGAATGACAAAGGCAGCAGCTGCATGGAAACACCACCACCTGCAGGTTCCCCTCCACATTACTCATCACCTTGATTTGGAAATTTATCACCATTCCTTCACTGTTGCTACCCAAAACCTTGCAACTCCTTCCCGAACAGCATTGTGGGTATACCTACAACACATGGACTGCAGCGGTTCAAGAAGTCAGCTCATCACCACCTTTTCAAGGGCAATTAGAGATGAGTAATAAATGCTGGCTTCCCCAGTGGCATTAACATCCCATGAATGAATATAAAGAAAATGGGGGTAGTGGTTTAACAGTTTTTTCTTTTCATTCGTTTGTGGGACATGGGCATCGCTGGCTGGCCAGCATTTATTGCCCATCCCTAGTTGCCCTTGAGAAGGGGGTGGTGAGCTGCCTTCTTGAATCGCTGCAGTCCATGTGCTGTGGGTTGACCCACAATGCCGTTCGGGAGGGAATTCCAGGATTTTGACCCAGCAACTGCGAAGGAACGGCAATATATTGCCAAGTCAGGATGGTGAGTGGCTTGAAGGGGAACTTGCAGGTGGTGGTGTTCCCAATTATTTGTTGCCCTTGTCCTTCTAGATGGAAGTGGTCGTGGGTTTGGAAGGTGCCGTCTAAGGACCTTTGGTGATTTGCTGCAGTGCATCTTGTAGATAGTACACACTGCGGTGGAAGGATTGAATGTTTGTAGATGTGGTGCCAATCAAGCAGGCTGCTTTGTCCTGGATGATGTCAAGCTTCTTGGTATTGTGGAGATCTAAGTATTGCATTAAATTCACAGCTTAACTCGTTAAACTATTTAATATAACTACAAATGACAGTTGAGTGATGTTTCTAACTTGAGACCTAATTAAAGCACAATAAAGATGGCAGGGCAGGTGATGCAGTGCAGCACTACCATGTGAGAGCTGGAGGACAACAGTGTGATTCACACAACCACATCTGCAGCAAGTCTCTGCCACTTAAGAAACTTCAGCTCAAAGTCGATGGGCTGAACTTCAAACATTGCAATGCATCAGGGAGGGGGAAAAATTATCCGGACCCTTTGCCTCCTGGAAACAGTCACCTCCCATAGACAGGGTACTTCCAATTTGGGATGTGGCCAAGAACAGGAGGGTGTGACTGTGAGCAAGGGAGGTATGGGGATCTAGATGGCAGTAAAGGCAGAGTTTCAACCCTTGCCATTGTCCAACAAATCTGAGCTCCTTGTAGCTTGTGTGGCTGGGAGCAGGAGCTGCAGGGTACATGAGCAAACTAACTACAGCATCGTGGCATACAGAGCGATTCAGGTGGAGGAAATAAAAAAGGAATGTAGTTGTAGTCGGACATGGTATAGTAATGGGGATAGATTCCGGTCTCTGTAACTGACAGTGAGTTCCTGAGGCTTTGTTGTCTGCTGGTGCTAGGGTTAAAGACATCTCCTCCTGAGCTGGAGTGGAACTTGGGGGTGGGAGGGGAAGATCCAGATGTTGGGGTGGTATCTAAGAGACTCTGCTAAGGGACTAAATTTTAAAAACAGAACCAGAAAAGGTAATTGTCTGGATTACAAGCAAAGCCATGAGCAATTGATGTGGAGCAAATAAGATAAAAATGGGAGTGTCTTCACCGAAACCATGCTGGGACCAGTTGTGAAGGAACTGCATGAATAAATGGATAGAATTCATATATATTTAGGATATTGTACTTTAGAATTGTGAAAGTAGACACATATTCATGTATATCCTTTTTTACTCAGAGGCCTGAAAGCATGTACATGGGCAGCACTAGCTGACAGCTTTGGTTTCAATCGGTGAAACAGATCTTGTCAGTACCATGCATAAAGTATCAGGGACGCTCAAGTTCTCGTCACACTAAGATAAGAAAAAGCTCCCAAGTCGGTTTGAACAGGACTTTAAAAGCTTTCATGATGGTACTGTCTCTCTCTGTCTATTCAGGAGTCATTCTTAGATCTTACCTCAACAGACTTTACAAAATCTAGTCATTTATTAAAATCACTTCTCGAAAAACAGAAACAATTGGAAGGAAACAGGAAAGATATTGAGGACATATTTAAGTGCATCCCACAACGTAGATAATAAAACCATTTTAGCAATTAAGAGAGAATAATAAGGGTATATCTAAGAGGAGTTAATTAATGAGGCAACACCTATTGCTGCGAAAGAATGATACAGTCTGGTTTAGAAAGGTAACTGTTCCAGTTTCCTTTCAGAACAGCAGTACTATTGTAAAAGGGGACTGGGAGTCCCCCCTCAATGTTTCTCCAGTTGTCAAGGAGTTGGATATCGTAAAGCAGACAAGCTTTTCTATCCAACTGCCCCACAACTGATTTACTTATGGATTCAGGTGAAACATTCCTTTCAATACTAATGGGTATGCTTCAATTGATATTTACCGTGGCACTGTATTTTTAAAGCTTTATTGGATTCTGCATTAGAACTAAGATTATGTTTTTATATTTTATAAATGTTGTGATCTACTTATCCACTTTAAAGTGTACTGCATGTTAAATAGTTCTGTAATAGACTTGTAAATGTGTTGGTAAAGGAGAACATCTCAGTCTTCTGCATGCAATGTAAGAGTCCACCTCTCTATTTTCTGAAAGTGGGAAGATACAATTTTTGAAGAGAAACCCGGGCCCTTATAATATCCAAGTGGTTATAATTTGACCAACAAATTATAGGTGCAGTGGCACAGTGGTAAGCACTGCTGCCTCAGTGCCAGGGACACAGGTTCAATTCCGGTCTTGGGTCACTGTCTGTGTGGAGTGTGCACATTCTCCCTGTGTCGGCATGGGTTTTCTCTGGGTGCTCCGGTTTCCTCCCACAGTCCGAAAGACGTGCTGATTAGGTTCATTGACCAGGCTAAATTGTCCCTCAGCGAACCCGAACAGGCGCCAGAGTGTGATAACTAGGGGATTTACACAGTAACTTCATTGCAGTGTTAATGTAAGCCTCAATTTAATTGAGTTTTTTTGAGGAGGTGACAAAAATGATTGATGAGGAAAGACCTGTGGATATTGCCTACATGGACTTCAGTAACGCATTTGACAAGGTCCCTCATGATAGGCTGGTGCAAATGATTAAATCTCACGGGTTCAGGGGTGAACTAGCTAGATGGATTAAGAATTGGCTTGACGATAGAAGACAGAGGGCAGCAGTGGATTGTTCTCCAAAGACGGAGGCTGAGGGGCCACCTGATAGAAGTTTATAAAATTATGAGGGGTATTGATAGGGTGAACAGTTGGAAGCTTTATCCCCAGGGCAGAAGTGACAATTAGAAGGGGGCACAAGTTCAAGATAAGGGAGGGAAAGGTTCAGTGGAGATGTGCCGGGGGAAGCTTTTTTTTTTACAGAGGGTGGTGGGGGCCTGGAATGCGCTGACAAGTGAGGTGGTCGAGGCAGATACGTTAGCGACATTTAAGACTTATCTGGATAGACACATGAATAGACGGGGAATAGAGGGATATAAGCGTTTGGTCTAGATAGGACAGCGTGATCGGCACAGGCTTGGAGGGCCGAAGGGCCCGTTCCTGTGCCATGCTGTTTTTTGTACTTGTGACACTAATAAATAAACTTCAAACTTTATTTAACAGGTTATTTGGGAAAAGGTAACAACTCTTAACAGTCACTTTCCTTGGAGGAGATGTGGTTCAATTTTTCAGAAACCAAGTGAAGTTGCTGCCTTGAATTCAGGAGAGGGCGATTGTTGAGAGAATGCTCCCAATCTAGGGTAGTCTATGTTTGGGGCTAGAATTATAATCCACTTCATAGTGTCCTGGCGAGTTGCATAACTAAGGTTGTATTCAGGGAGAGGGGACTTTAAACTAAATGGGAGAGGAGGGGGAAGAGAGTGTGGAGAGAAGAGTTCACATGAGAGGAGATTTGGAAAATTGGAGAGAGTGCCCAAAGCGATAGTGGAGAGTAGCAACACAGATGATGGCAAACGGATTGCAACAGGAAGGGGCAGAGTGTTCCAGTAAATATGGTCAGAGTAGGAAAAAAAGGCTTGAAACTAACAGAGGGGAAGGGCGGCTCAGGTGAAAGGAGTGTAAAAGGAAGTCATTTGGCCCATCGAGTCTGCACTGGCCCTGAAAGAGCATTCTTAGTTCTACTCCCCTGCTTTGTCCCCATGACCTGCAGGTACTTTATTTTCAGATAGCAATCTAATTCCCTTTTGACTACCTCAATCCAACGTCCCTCCACCACCCTCCCAGGAAGTTTGTTCCCGACTCCAACCACCCTCACATCACTTTTACTCCTTTTGTCAATGGTTTTGAATCTGTGCTCTGTTGTAACAGTGCGAGGAAATTTAATCTTCATATTGCTGGACCAGATTGGGAAAGGGGATCGGGAAGATGTGTTTGCAGAATGCTTCCATAAGAAAACAAAACAGCATTCAAATTGTACTTTTAAAAAGAAAAATGTAGCTCGAGCGACTTAACTTAAGTTATTTAGGTATTAAGCTTTTACATACCATAAATCTAACATAACATGAATATGAATTTGAGGTAGTTAAATGAGCACAAGCAAGAGACTTCAATCTTCCCTACAGAATGAAATTCAGCATTGAGCTTTTCCCTACGGCACATTAACAATTCTACAGGAACCACGCATCAAGTAACAGCCCATAAAACACTAAATGAAGATATTTGGTTCGGAGATTAATGATGCTCATGTCACAAAAGATTTAAACGAACAGCCAGAAGTTGCAATAATGCATTACTCAATGTCTAATTGGAAAGCTCAGATTTCAAATATAAATCCCAACGAGGAATTTAAATACGTCAATTTAATTAAGGCACTTATTCAAAAGCAAAGTATTGCAGAGGTTGGAAATGTGGAATTAAAAGGAAAAGCAACGGAAATAATAACAGGTAAGGCAGCATCTGAAGAGTGAGTAGTAGAGATATAGTTGCAGATTGGTCAGTGCTGAATATCTCCAGCATTTTCAGTTTATATTACTGCTGAGGCACTGATTTGGTCGGAGAGTCAAAATAATTTACAATCGAACATAAAACCGGCCCAAAACCCCAACCCAAAAGTCAGCACTTCCACAGATGCACCTACCTCATTTATTAAAACTTGTATGTGAACTTTGCCCCTACTGAACTTTGCCCCTGCACATCAGCAGGGGGTCTAGCGGAGACCGAGTGGGAAGAGAGGGAGGAAGGAAGTTTGAATGCCAAACAAGTATAACACTTACAATATCATAGAATCCCTCCAGTACAGGAGGCGGCTATTCGGCCTATTGAGTTTGCACCAACAACAATCCCACCCAGGCTGCATCTGTGTAACTCCACATATCTACCCCGCTAAACTCTCTAACCTACGGATCCCGTGACACTAGGGGGCAATTTAGCCTGGCCAATCAACCTAACCCGCACATCTTTGGAGGAAACCAGAGCACCCGGAGGGAACCCATGCAGATACAGGGAGAACGTGCAAACTCCACACAGACAGTGACCCGAGCCTGGAATCGAACCCGGGTCCTTGGAGCTGTGAGGCTCCAGTGCTAACCACTGTGCCATGGTGCCGCTTGGGTTTTATTTTTATGAACCAATGCCAGGCATTTCCCCACAGGGTTGCTGATGTTCCCAGGACTGTGAACTGGATATCGAAGAGTAGAAGTAAAAGACGGTTTCAGACATCCTTTCTACTTGCCTGCCAGCTCAGAAAACCATACACAGCATAAAACCAGGAAAGCTTGTCGAGTCAGCAGGAAAACAGTCAGGTTCAAATGCTAATTCACCATAGAATGCATTGCCTCAAAAGCAAAACATCCAAACCCGCATATCTTCTCCAAAACTATTGACTACTTTCCACATTAAATGGGACACCTGATTCAACTATTCATAAGACCCGCGTGTTCTGTTCCAGGGAAGGAAACTCCTATCACTATGCAAGATTGACAGCTCCTTTGGCAAAGCCAGTGTTCTGTCCCAGCTGTTACAGTGAGAGAAAGAAACACAGACTGGAGATTAAACGGAACCCACTGGAACAGCCACTGCTCTGGGCAGCGCTGCCAGCAGGGAGTAGCTGCTCTCTGGCTGGCCAGCACCTCTCAAGGAGGCAGGATTTCCATCACTGGGGTCCCAAATCCCAGGAAAGGTCTGACACTGGCTTGTTAAGTGCCCAACAGGCAATTCATTTAGTTGGGTGCCGAAATGAGGCGGGAGCCACATCAGGAACAAGCCGACGGAATCTAATAAACGATATCCTGACATATTATTGCTCCAATGTGCTTATAGTATGGGGCACTAGGATACTGCACATACTTGTATAAAAGTATGAATATTTAAGACCAACTTTTTAGTCAAAAAGTAAGGGCTCCACTTTTACGTGAGTAATATTTTGGAGAGATTCAAATCCACCCTTGCCCATCGCCACGCTATCACAGTTGCCAGGTCCAAGATTGTTCCTGCCAATCTTGGCCTGAAAAGTAGCACAGGAGTCAGAAGTATTTTTATTGATAAATAATAACCTCCATAGAGACAGATATTACTTTCTGTACATCAAATTCTGAAATTTGTGATTTGATTTATTGTCACATGTATTAACAGTGTAAAGTATGGGTTCTTGCGTGCTATACAGAAAAAGCATACCGTTCATAGAGAAGGAAAGGAGAGAGTGCAGAATGTAGTGTTACAGTCATAGCTAGGGTGTAGAGAAAGATCAACTTAATGCAAGGTAAGTCCATTCAAAAGTCTGACAGCAGCAGGGAAGAAGTTGTTCTCGAGTTGGTTGGTACGTGACCTCAGACTTTTGCATCGTTTTCCTGAAGGAAGAAGGTGGAAGAGAGCATTTCCGAGGTGCGTGGGGTCCTTAATTATGCTGGCTGCTTTGCCGCGGCAGCGGGAAGTGTAGACAGAGTCAATGGATGGGAGGCTGGTTTGAGAGATGGATTGGGCTACAGTCACGACCTTTTGCAGTTCCTTGCGGTCTTGAGCACAGTAGGATCCATACCAAGCTGTGATACAACCAGAAAGAATGCTTTCTATGGTGCATCAGTAAAAGTTGGAGAGAGTCATAGCTGACATGCCAAATTTCCTTAATCTTCTGAGAAAGTAGAGGCGTTGGTGGGCTTTCTTAACTATAGTGTCGGCAGGGGGGACCAGGACAGGTTGTTGGTGATCTGGACACCTAAAAACTTGAAGCTCTCGACCCTTTCTAGATTAGATCATGTAGGCTTGCACTAGCAGAGTTTGACTTTATAGAATCCCGACAGTGCAGAAAGGAAGCCATTTGGCCCATCGAGTCTACATCGACTCGGCATCTTACCAAGGCCCACACAATTCCGCCCGCCCAATCCTCGTAACCCCTAATCTACCTTACCTACACAATTTGGGAATATAAAGGGCAATTTAGCATGACCAATCCACCTAACCTACACAACTTTGGACTGTGGGAGGAAACTGGAGCAGCCAGAGGAAACCCATGCAGACACAGGGAGAACGTGCAAACTTCACACAGTCACTCTAGGCTGGAATCGAGTCCGGGTCAGTGGTGCTGTGTGGCTGACATTCAGATAAGATAAAGCAGTTTGCAACATAGAGGCGGTGAAACATATCATCCTTCCTTTCCGATACCATTTCGAAGTATATATCTGCAATATTTGCTTCTTGCAATGAAGTTCGCCATTCACCCCAGTTATTCAATCCTCCTTCACATTTTTAAACACCATACTACAATATATCCTGTTATGAAGACATATTTCCAAGAAGTCAATTGTTTTTTTTTATTTGGAAGGACATTGAATTATTTGGGCACTTTCCTGGGAACTGACCTAGGTTTTTTTAAAAAAAAAGGCTACAAGTTTATTTTGGACTGTGAGCAGACTGCCTTTTCCAAGAAGTCACACGACTTCAGCTAAATGACCAGCAAGACACTTGATGTGATAGGAACTGTTCATTTCTTTGAACTTTAATTGGAGAAAATAAAACCACTGTCTTCAGAGGCTGTGTCCTGATGATTTTCTAGAAACTGTCCAACTGAGATGAATTCCTATATTTAACACCGTTTTGACAATAAAATTTCACAGTAACTTCATTGCAGTGTTAACATAAGCCTTACTTGCGACTAATAAATAAACTTTAAAAAAGGTTGCCTAACTCGCTCTCTCTCTGCCTTATCTGAAATTCAGTAGTTATCAGTATCCAGATAGAAATCCTCACCTCAGTATAATTAGTCTGTATTCAGAAACCTGAGACGCTAGGAGATGTCGAGGATATCGATCCTGCTCTATTTTCCTCAACGCCAATGCTGCTTTGGAAAGAACTTCCAGACAGCTACTCTGATCTGTGATTTTGTCCTCAAATGGACCAGATTGACAGCGTCAAAACCCTTTGAACTTTATCCTTTTTCATAAAGTTCCCATTGGCCAAAAAGTGTGTTTTTCCCTTAAACCTCTGCAGGGACCCTATTTGCTTTGTGGTATGTGGACATTGAGATTTAAAGGGGTACATAGTTACAATTCTGGATTGCAAATTGTTTGCTAACCAGTATTTCCAAATGTGTTTTTAAAAAATAAGTTTTGTTTGTATAATTAATCATTGAGCATTATAGAGGTCTATAAAATAATGAGGGACACAGCTCAGCTAGATAGTCAATATCTTTTCCCAAAGGTAGGGGAGTCTAAAACTAGAGGGCATAGGTTTAAGGTGAGAGGGGAGAGATACAAAAGTGTCCAGAGGGGCAATTTTTTCACAGAGGGTGGTGAGTGTCTGGAACAAGCTGCCAAAGGTAGAAGAGGAGGCAGGTACAATTTTGTCTTTTAAAAAGCGTTTAGACAGTTACATGGGCAAGATGGGTATAGAGGGATATGGGCCAAATGCGGGCAATTGGTATTAGTTTAGGGGATTAGTTTAGGGGTTTAAAAAAAAAGGACGGCATGGACAAGTTGGGCCAATGAGCCTGTTTCCATGCTGTAAACCTCTATGACTCTGAGTATATTGAAAGAAGCCTTGTTAAAGCCTCTTTAATTCTGGATCTAGAAGTAGCAAAGGTAAACAAGAGGCCATTGTGATGAGCGAATTAAACATTTACACCTATGGTGTGACCTGTAGTGAAAGGTTTACACAAAAACCAAGTAGCTGGAATCTGTAGTTTCCAAAAGTACAGATCAGCTCTATTCTACTAGTAGTAAGCTCAGTACCCGAGTTTATTTGTTTCTGATTTACATAATCTTGAAAACTCTACCATTGATAAATTCATACGTTAGATTTCCCTTCTTCTACTTTATACTACAATACCGCACAATTTGTAAAACAAAAAGCATCAAATTCCCTTTGCAGATTAAATTTACAAGTTATTCCCCCTTTTCCTCGGGGGCTCAGCAGGAATGGGAAGGGACATGGGGTGGAAGGAGGAGATGGGCGGTTCTACCACTGATTTGCTTCCTTGTTTTTGTGCATCTCCAAGCAATCAGCACGGTTGAATACAAGTTAAAAGCACAGTATTCCGTTCTTTGCTTCAGAAGTAACGTGAATATTTTTAACTAGATTTAATTGAAATACTTGGGAGGGAATTTGAGATACTCTGGATGAAATGGCTACAGAACCCAGCACTCCATCCCAAAAAGCAGTCACCAAGATAATTTGTAGCACATTCCAAAACAGCACCTCGACCACAGCTTTAAGATGTCCCAAAGTGATTTAGAGTTAGTTACTTTTGAAGTAGAGCCACTTGTATAGGCAAATACTTTACAGAACTAGGAATTTATAACGCTCAATGTTATTAACAACCTCAACACTGTACTTATATGAAAGATGACAACCATAAGTAGCTTGATAACTCAAGAATCTAACTTTTACGGAATATACTAAAACCAAGGATGAGCAACTATTCGCTTAATCTTCACATGGCAAATTTGGCATGTCAGATACGACCCTCACCAACTTTTACAGATGCACCATAGAAAGCATTCTTTCTGGTTGTATCACAGCTTGGTATGGCTCCTGCTCTTCCCAAGACCGCAAGGCACTGCAAAAGGTCGTGAATGTAGCCCAATCTATCACGCAAATCAGCCTCCCATCCATTGACTCTGTCTACACTTCCCATTGCGTCGGCAAAGCAGCCAGCATAATTAAGGACCCTACGCACCCTGGACATTCTCTTCCACCTTCTTCCTTCGGGAAAAAGGATACAAAAGTCTGAGGTCCCGTACCAACCGACACAAAAACAGCTTTTTCCCTGCTGCTGTCAGACTTTTGAATGGACCTACCTCACATTAAGTTGATCTTTCTCTACACCCTAGCTATGATTGTAACACTACATTCTGCACTCTCTCCTTTCCTTCTCTATGAACGGTATGTTTTGTGTGTATAGTGCGCAAGAAACAATACTTTTCACTGCTAATACATGTGACAATAAATCAAATCAAAATTTGGCACTTTTCTCCTAAATCAGCAATTTTCAGAGGAAGGTAGAATGAGGCTCACCTGCTGTATCAACACCAGCACAGGCTAGTTGGACCAAATGGCTTGTTTCTATGTTGGATATTCCACGCAATTCTCAGATCACTCTACAGTACAGTGTCCAAACAGAATTTGGACAAGATAGTGCTGACAAGTCATTTTTTCTTGAAATCGCAACTTTGAATTTCAGCACTTGGGCATTTTTTTCTGAAGAAAAATCACTTTTAAAACTTTCGTAACAAACGTTAACTTTGAAATAGTTTCAGTCAGTAACTTCAATTCTTGCATTAAGAGGCTGTTCCATTCCCCTTGCTTACAAGTGTTATGGGAGAAGAATTTTAATGTACTTCACTATGTATTGTTCAAGGACTCCCAACAGCACTGTTCATTGTACCCTCCTGAATGCCAGAATTGTTCAAACACATTAATGCGCAGCTTTTTTTTAAAAAAGTACTTCTACACATTTTAAATTCACCAGACACGAGTATGCACAGATTTTTATTGGGAATCGAGAAAATAAGACAGACAAAATAAACAATTTAAACAGCTTTGCAATATAAACTGTGGCAGATTAAAAAGTAGTCTTCTAACACTGCCAGCGAGTGGGATATTTCAAAGGACTGGATTTTACTGCCTGCTGTTGGGCATGTTTCCAGCCTGAGTTTTTGGCGGGGGGGGGGGAAATAGGTCATGAAGCTAGATCACTGCCTTCCCACCCACCCCAGGGCTGATCCCATTCCCAATAATGTTAGGTGAACGGATACTGAAATCAGCAGTTAGCTGCAATATTTAAATGAATGATTATAGATCAATAAAGCTGGCTGGAAAGCCTATTGACTGGGACTATTGTGGGCGGCACAGTGGTTAGCACCGCTGCCTCACAGTGCCAGGGACCCAGGTTCGATTCCTGGCTTGGGTCACTGTGTGGAGTTTGCACATTCCCCCCCGTGTCTACGTGGGGTTCCTCTGGGTGCTCCAGTTTTCTCCCATAGTCTGAAAGACGTGCTGGTTAGGTGCATTGGTCATGCTGAATTCTCCCTGAGCATACCCAAACAGGCACTGGACTGTGGCGACTAGGGGAGTTTCACAGTAACTTCATTGCATTGTTAATGTAAGCCCACTTGTGACTAATAAATAAACTTAACTTGGATAGTACACTGCCCATGCCATAATATGGTCATCTTGGGCAGGCAGGCGGGAGTGGATGGGCCATTCTGTGACCTATGAACGGGGGCAGAGGCACCTCATTTGAAGGCCGTGTGGATCAGGAGAATCCACTCTTCCCACTCCACTTGCCCTCCAATGCACCATATCCCCTCTTCATTGGGCTCTCAGATTCCTCTACACTAAAAGCCTGGAATGTACCTTTCTACACACCCATTGCTCTCCTTCATGTCCCTTCCTGCAGTCCCACAACTGAGCGCTGGTGCTGCCATGACTGTTTACCTGGTTGGCTGTAGAGATTTGCATTCTAATCAGTATTCTGTAACTTGATTTTCTGTGCCCTGTTTGAGAGCAGATTTCCACTCCATCTGACGAAGGAGCAGCGCTCCGAAAGCTAATGGTATTTGCTACCAAATAAACCTGTTGGACTTTAACCTGGTGTTGTTAAAACTCTTGCTGCCAGGACTGCCAGAGCTGATGACCAAACAGATTGATTGGCAGTTCTCAAGGGCTGGACTTCCTCCCACTGAGGCAGAGTCCCACTGTCAGTGAGGTCAACCTGTCCCCCGTGTGTGATGGCTGCATGGAGGGTTTTGGGCTTCAGTTCAGCATGTTGGCTGACTTGCCTTCCGGAGGTGCGGGTTGCTTGCCCCACACCCACTTTACGCTGGTAAAGTGTAGCCCCAAGCACCAAGTGCAACAAGCTCTGCGCTGCTCAGATGTCATCAAAGGGCATTGTTACCAATGCAAAAGTGTTCTGTTGAATTAACCTATTTATTTACTTACCTGTAAAGAGGTCAAAGCAAAGTTGTGACGGGAGTATCAGATTAGCAGTATAAAAATGCTGATGTTGGATCTTAAGATTGACTTGCACTTTTTCCTTGTTCCGTTAAAGCATCAAAACAACGGAGTCAACATTTGGAACGGGTAATGGCCCTCCTTATTGGAGGGTCTTCACAGGCTATACTGCCCACCACCCATCTCTCACAAATGGCTGCCCCATTGGTGTGGTCACAACAACATCACAACTTGGTCTTTCCTCGACTGTTCAAATATTTTCACCCCACTTGAGCATTTCACTTTGTACCATCTCCTTACCTCTCCATTAAAATGCCCATTGGCCAGTACAAAAGCTCTGAACTTCTCTGCAAGATAATATATGAATGTAGGAACCACTACAATAATTTACAACTATGCTTTTCAAACTCCTTCATCTTTGACCTTCCATTCAAGATGATACTTCGACAACTGTCAACTCAGTTTCTCAATTTTTTAAAAATTCTTTCATGGGGTGTTGGTGTCACTGGCAAGCCATTTCAGAAGCCAGTTCAATCACACTGCTGTGGGTCTAGACATGTAGGTCTGACCAGGTAAGGATGGCAGATATGTTTTTGCAACAATGATGGTTACCATGGTCACCATTACTGAAAATTCCAGATTAATTAAATGAACTTAAATTCCACTAGCAGCTATGTGCCCAAAGCAATAGCCTGGACCTCTAGATTAGTTGTCCACTGACATGATCATTCTGCCATTCCTGGTCTCTCTCCATTCTGGTCATTACCCCATGTCTCCTCCCTCCAACCTTCTCTTGGCACAAGTTCAATCTTTGCACCTTCGAGTCTAAGAAATATTGGTGGTCAAACTATTTGCCATCTATCACTAGATCTTGGTTGGATGATATCAGATGCCATCAAGGACTCATTCCACTCCACCATAATCACAACCGCTGCAGGATCATCCTGGGCAGCAAAAGTAAACAGATGTTTCAGTTCTGTTAAAGATCAAAGATCAGAAACATTAGCTGTTTTTCTCTATATCTGCTGAGTATTTGCCTTAACCCCATCCATGCCAGAGTTCCAGCATCTGCGGTATTTTGTTTTAGCGAAAGGTCGCACACATCTTCTTGAATCCAATACAAACAGTCTTAATCCATCTCTCTCAATCTAGACTTCATCATGCCAATGCTTTCCTGGCTGGCCTGCTTTCCTCCATAAGCTTCATTCATCGGGAAATTCTGCTGCTTATAACCTTTCCCCACCAAGTCTTATTCACCCAATCACTCATGACCTACATGAGCTCCTGGCTTCCATGGTTTCAAATTTCTCATCGCTGTTTACATTCCTTCTCCATTTCAAATCCCCTCCAGCCACTTCTTCCTCAACCCATATAGCTACTAAAATAAACCACCATCTCATCCTCGTTTTGTGAGATATTGCTGTACACAAAGTGGCTGCCACATTTCCTATGTTACATCAGTGTCTACGCTACTTTAATGCACCTTAGTGTTGCGCGGAAAGGCAATACAAATGAATGTCTTTTTTCCTATTAGTAATTATCGAACAAAATTGAGAATGATGCTAACTCTATTCAATGAAAAGGCATTAAAACATTACTGCAAGCAGTCTAAGTGTGGTATTTTGCTAAATACTAACAAAGGTGATCTGCTTGAAACTTAAGCTCAACAATTTAAAATTTTACTCAGATATAGCAATTCAATTCAAAATGGCCTCTAAATAGAAAAAGATTTGCAATTTAGTTACCAGGGCATGCACCTTCGCCCCTCTTGCACCACAGTAGTGCGCACTCTCATTTTTACTTGGTCCCCCAGGCCTCAGTGAATGGGGCAAATTTATTCTTCCTCTGACCACCGGCTGAACAGCACCTGAACTGGCAAGCAATATAGAGAAGCTACATTAAAAAAACTAATTGAAATGCTTTGTTACGAGTGTTGTAGGGAATGGTCACTGGACAGGAAAGATGGAAGCGCTACTTCAGCTATCAGACCCTTCATATTTTGTGGTAAAAGTATACTCGAGCTATGCCAAGCTGAAAACATTCTTAATGGTACACACCAATCCACATCAGTTCAACCCAAAGACTAACCATGCAATTACAGCTTCGCAATTCAATGCTACTTTTACACATTTCACTTCTCCTTGCAACTTAAAACTTAAATTGCAACTTGTTGATATAACAACTTTGAGACAAACAAAACACTTGAGTGGAGAACATTCAATCAAAAATTGTCGAAGTGTGAATACAGTGAAAGATCACACCGTCTTAGCAACAATATCTTACTCAGAACTTGGAGGTTCAACTGGGGCAAGACAAATAAATAATGTCCCACTTCTGCTTCAGAACTGCCTGAGTACTTGTCATATTGCTGGCCTAAAATGGACACTTCCCCATCAGAGAAGGTCCAGAAGCTGATTGGTCAAGCTGCAGGAAGTTAACTTCACACCAACGGTACAGACACACAGTTTGCCGGAAATCCAACCTGTAGTTCAAATAGAATGACTTTGATACAATAGAAATGGCGCTCAAATAGCCTCCTGCTCCAAATCCTTTCAAGCAACAAGTCATTGAATACAATATGCAGGAGATCAACATAAATAATGATTTATGATCTTAAATGAACCAAGGATAATTCATGTTTCCATACTAATTTTGCAGTGAAAGTATGTGCAACTGATAGATACAGACAAGTTAAAATGTCAAGAGTTACAGATTGCTATTTTCCAAGTGCAATCGCTCTCACAATATGCAGATGTACAGCAGCAGAGATGTATCTTTAATCAAACCACTTCTGGCAGTTTCCCGAGATGCTACATATGGCCCAATTAAGCAATCTATTCAATTCAAAAAGATAAACCTGATCCGCATGCTTAAAGCCGCACATTCAAACACAACACCAGATAGTGCAGACGAGACAGATACAATGCTAGGTCCCAACATGAAGACAATTTATTTTAAGCATTAAAACATAACTTTCCTCATTAAAAGCTTCAACTTCAATTTCAACTTTTTGAATAACTGAAAATGCCGATATTCGCTAAACCATTGTATGTGCACACATTAAAATCCCATGGGCTCAATGTCCAAGTGGATCTGAAAAGTTGCATCTGAACTCATTACATTTTTCAGGAATTAGGCTGAATTTATGTCACATTTTGCACATGTAGTATATAATCTGTCAACCTTATTTTGACACAAGATACACAGCAACGATCTGTATCACCCCAATTATATCAATCCTATGGATTATACCTGTTGGGTTAAACAGCAGTACTTCACGATGGGTTACTTGCATGGTAGCATTTGCTTTTTGTTAAATACAATCAAATTTCCATTTTAGGTGATCTGGAAGAAACATTTGGCAAGAGAACGTCAGTTCTCGTACTGCAGTAGTTTTGGCTCTCCACTGACGAGTGATAAACTACCAGCCTTCTCTGAGCACTGACCTCAAGTACTTTAATTGCTAATTACGTTCACAATTAAAATGGTAGGTTGGGGTTTTTCTTTTAAACTGTTAAATTTGCATTGTTGAAGCTTTCCCTTAGGCGCATAAGTTCATGGAGCAATTAAATACATAAGCTACAACTACCCCTGTACTAGCATTGCATCAGTTTAACTCACATACACAATACCAATGGGTTTCACTATTCAATGCAAACAAAGCTTGCTTATTCATACATGTTCTACTACACAGTTTACTCATGTCACTATATATAATTAAATCTATTCCACATCTACATAATGGCTTTATCAATTCAGCTTGGTGGCAATTAGGATTCAAAGGCAAAATATGGAAGAACACACCAATAAATGTTTTCGAAAATTGCAGCAGAAAGCAAAAGGGAAGTGGAAAAAATTCAAAGTTGCAATGTTATTCGCCACTTTAAAAGCAATATATATTTGCGCTTAGCATTATAATCTTATCACTTGATTGTGTAATCAAATAGGTCTTTGAACCTAGACTTGATGCATGGTGTTAATCACATATTGTTCAGTTGCAACACTGGCTCAGGAAACTAAGCAAAATGATCTAAGATACTTAAGTAAAAACCAACTTTTTGATGTAATCAAGGCACTGCTTATTCCAAGTTACAAACATTCTTCATTCCTCCTTAATTATTTCATGGTGAAAGAAATTTTCAGCCACAATAACATGAACTGATGTAGCCTCTCAGAATTGTTACTGCGCAGAATTTGGCAATTAGCCCATCGCATCCACATTGGCTTTCCAAACTATGACTTGGTGCCAGTCCCCTGCCTTTTCCCCACACATCGCAACAAGCAATCATCTAATGTTTGCTTGATTGCCTCAATTGAATCTGTCTCCACCACACTTTCAGGCAGTGCATTCCAGACCCGAACCACTCATTGAGAGATAAAGTTTTTAGTAGATTCAGTGAGATTACAAACAATTCCTTCACTGACATAATCCAACTGGCAGAACAATTTCCATCTTTAACACAATTTAATGAACATGAGATTTCCTTGAGGGAGAAAATACAAATGTTAAGTCAGTTTTACAGTTTGTCACTTCTGGGGCCTCACTATATAGACCAACATTTCATCTTGTGAGACATGCAAGGGATAATTCTGCGCTGCTGCGCTCTGAGCATGGGGGTCAGAGAATTGGGGCTTAACAATACAGTGCCATCTATGAAGAAGTTCATAGCAGAAGTAACCCGAATGGCTTGACAGGCTACTCATAAAATAAGGTGCAAACTTTCTTGCCCATTTCAATAATCAACTGTTCGGAAACATTTAAGAAAACGTACACAAGTAGGAGTCATCTTCCTTCAGCAAGTCAGCCACTAAAGCTCATTTCCCAGCAAATGCAATATACTCACACTTGACAATGCATGAATCAGTAGAATGGACAAGATTAAAATAATTAATGTAATTTCTTTTTATAAAAATAGGTAAGTGGGCATATTGAACTAACCCAAAAATGGTTAACAGTTGAACTTATATGATGATAATATGGTGATATTAATTAGGAAAGTACACATCTAGTGAAGGAAACTGTCAAAATAGAGAAACATGGCTATAGAAAACAGTTCACACAAACTATTTTGAGCACTGTCTGAATGAGTAGTACAAATTTGTCATTTAGTAAAAGAAGCCACCACATGTCTAAAAAGATTTTTTGATATACAGAACACCTAGCTCTGGGGATTGTGGGTGCAGGATGTGGCTGAGGTGAATAAATACATCTGCACAAGGAACAATATAATCCCAGGTTTATTTGCCAATGAACCTTTTGTTTACTTCATTCTCCACGATATGCTGCAGACACAGTGGTTAGCACTGCTGCCTCACAGCTCCAAGGACCCAGGTTCGATTCCCAGCTCGGGTCACTGTCTGTGTCTGCCTGGGTTTCCTCCGGGTACTCTGGTTTCCTCCCACAGTCCAAAGATGTGCAGGTTAGGTGGATTGGCCATGTTAAATTGCCCCTTAGTGTCAGGGGGACCAAGCAGGGTAAATATGTAGGGTTACAGGGATAGGGCCTGGATGGATTGTTTTCGGTGCAGGTGATGGGCTGAACGGCCTCTTTCTGCACTGTAGGGCTTCTATGATTCTAAGGAGATGCAAAAATAATGTTCATAGGAACATAAAGAAGTGGAGGAGGCCATTTGATCTCTTGAGCCTTCTCCACCATTCAATTATATCATAGCTTCTCCGATTATAGTTTTAACTCCATTTTCCTGCCTGCCCCCACAACCATCGACTCCTTTGTCAATCAAAAATCTGTCCAACTCAATTTTGAATATATTCAATGACCCAACCTCTTCTGCTCTCTGTGGAAGAGAATTCCAAAGACAAAAACTTCTGAGAGAAGGACTTCCTCCTCATCTGAATCTTAAATGAGACCCATTTTTAAAGCATTCCTCCTAGTTCGAGACAGCCCATGAGGGGAAACATCCTCAGCATATACCCAGTCAAGCCCCCTCAGAATCTTGTATGTTCAATATGATAACCTTTCATTCTTCTAAACTTCAATGAGTATAGGTCCAACCTGCTCACCCTTTCCTAATAAGCCAATCCCTCATTCCAGGAATCAGCCTAGAGAACATTCTTTGAAATGCCTCCAATGCAATTATATTCCAGTTGAAGTAAGGAGATCAAAATTGCACAGAGTACTCCAGGCATGGTTGCACTATTGGCCTGTATAATTGTATCAAGACTTCCCTACTTTTATACTTCATCCTCCTTGCAACAAAGGCCAATATTCTATTTGCCTTCCTAATTATTTGCTGTACCTGTGCGCTAACCTTTTGTAATTCATCTACAAGGACACCCAGATCCTGTTCTACCACAGAACTCTGCAGTCTCTCTCCATTTAAATTCAGATATTCTGAAACTTAGTGCGATTTTCAAAACTTGTTCTATTTAATCAAGAAACGAACCTCCAACCCTTTCAGTGTAGTTACTACAACCATGACAATTTTGACCCACCTCCCCACACAAGTTTCATTTTTACATCAGCATACAGTTTACAATGTTTAGAGTCTGATCAGTTTTGTGAATTATTTTTCATAGATTGTGATAAATATTTTACAGCATTGTTACAACATTCTACCTACTGAAAGGCCTGGTGACAGAACTTTGCAACTTGCAGAATTTAACTTTTTTTAATGCCTCATTTATTTA
This sequence comes from Mustelus asterias, assembly GCF_964213995.1. NCBI lineage: Eukaryota > Metazoa > Chordata > Chondrichthyes > Carcharhiniformes > Triakidae > Mustelus > Mustelus asterias. The sequence continues at coordinate 158,567,122 of NC_135801.1, read as the reverse complement.
AAAAATGAATTAATTTGTACTCGTATATCCTATCACACCCTCAGCATGCCTTAAAATACTTCACAATAAAATTATATTTTAAGCACAGCCACCATTAAATGGCCAAACCCAACAACAACCTATGCTCACGGCAAGGTCCTTAAAGCAGCAAGTGAATGAATGCCCTGTGTCTTTGGAAAGAAAATTGGTTAAGATGCACGACTCCCGGATTTTTTTTTTAACCAGTGTCAATCAGATCTTCTACATCTAACCTGAACTGAGGAGGCAAACAGCATCGCATTTCGGTGCATCATTAAAAATACAACACCTCCAACATCACTGTACTTACTCACTGAAGTTATGTAAACTCAGCAGGTTTTAACTTAATGCAGTAGAGATCAAATAGATATCAAAGGATCAATCACACAAATAGGTGCAAGTCTACTGACCACCAAATAGTAGAAGGGAGGCAGAGGAAGAAATATGCAGACAAATTATGGAATTGAGTAAAAAGCACAACAACATTCAATGGGAATTTCAACTACCCTGATAGTAGTTGGACAGAAAGGGTAACTAAGGGAATGGAATTCCGGCAAGGCATACAAGGACTCCTTTCTAACCAAGTAAAAAGCCGGACAAGCAAATATCCACTACTGGATCTAATAATCGGGAATGAACTAGAGGAGGTATGATGAGTAAAGGTAGGGGAACATAGTGACCATAATCTAATACACTTTATGATAATAGAGAAGGACATGAGTATTGCAAAAAAAAAGCAAGCTAAGAGATTAAAGATAAATTGATTTTGTGGAACTAGAATACAACTTGTACAGGAAAAAGATAATCTGATGAACTGGTGCAACGACAATAATGTCAACCTCAATGTCAAGAAAACGAATAAGATAGTCATCGACTTCAGGAAGCACAATGGAGGACATGCCCCTGTCTACATCAATGGGGATGAAGTAGAAATGGTCGAAAGCTTCAGGTTTTTAGGTGTCTAGATCACCAACAATCTGTCCTGGTCTCTCCATGCTGATGCTATAGTTAAGGAAGCCCATCAACGCCTCTATTTTCTCAGAACACTAAGGAAATTTGGCACGTTCACAGCAACTCTCACCAACTTTTACAGATGCACCATAGAAAGCATTCTTTCTGGTTGTATCACAGCTTGGTATGGCTCCTGCCCTGTCCAAGGCCACAAGGAACTACCACGTGTCATGAACGGAGTCCACTCCACCACACAAACCCGCCTCCCATCCATTGACACTTTCTATACTTCCTGCTGCCTCAGAAAAGCAGCCAGCATAATCAAGGACCCCACGCACCCTGGTCATACTCTTTTCCACCTTCATCCATCGGGAAAAAGATACAAAAGTCTGAGGACACGTACCAACCAACTCAACAGCATCTTCCCTGCTGCCATCACTCCTTTGAATGGACCTACCTTATATTAAGCTAATCTTTCTCTACACCCTAGCTATGATTGTAACATTACATTCAGCACCTTCTCCTTTCCTTCTCAATGTACGGTATGCTTTGTCTGTATAGTGCACAATACGTTTCACTGTATACCAATACATGAGAGAATAATAAATCAAATCAAACTTGGGAAAATAAAGTAGATGACTGGATTGATAAACAACAATGTTTCCCATTTAAGACCATGCTCAGAGTGCAGGAAAAATATATTCCATCAAAAGAAAAGAACAAACTAAACACTAACAAGACTCCATGGATGACTAAAGACATCAGGGAACAAGTCAGGAAAGAGACATACATTATGTACATAGAGGAGTATGGACAGCAGAGCAATACATGAAAAGACAGAATACCAAGATATTAGGGGAGAAGTCAAAAAAAAGGAAAACAAAGAGGAACTATGATGTTAAAGTATCGAAACATAAAACAATATTTTACAGGCACAGCAATACAAAAAAGCTGTGATGGGAATTGAGTTATTAAGGGATAGGATAATACCACTGGTATCGATAGAGAGATGGCAGAAATATTAACTATTTGAGATTTACCAGGGAGATAGAACGGGTAGACCTGAATGATGAGGGGAGCAATATGTATATTTAAAGTTAAAAAAAAGGGTGCCGTGAATAAGCTAAACAATCTCATGAGTTTAAAAGCCTGTGTCTGGGTGGATTACATCCATGTATTTTTAAAAAAACTGGGGAACAGATAGCACAGACATTAGTACTTGTGTTTGATAATTCATTAGAAAACTATATAGTGCCAGAGGGCTGGCGAATGGCGAATGCAATTCCTATACTTAAGAGGGACACAACATGCCCAGGAGATTATAGACCAGTCAAGCTTAATATCAATGGTAGGAAGATTAATGGAATCCTTAATGAAGGAGAAAATAGAAAAAAAAAATCTAGAATATATAGTCAGCATGGATTTCAAATGGGAAGATTTGGATTGACTAACCTTACTGGATTTTTTGAGGGGCTAACAGAGAAAGTAGACAACACCAATGCAGGAGATGTAATTTATTTGAATTTTCAAAGGGTGAATGAATAAGGTCAGAGAATATCGAGTCAGGGGCAAGTAGCAGAATGGATTTCTACCTGGCTTCAACAGAAAGTGGGAATAAAGAATTCAGTGTGGCAGAAGATGAAAAATGGTGTTCCACAAGAATCATTGCTGGCACCACTGCTGTTCACAATTTACAGGAACAATTTGGACTTTAGAATCAAAAAACACACTTTGTAAGTTTGTGGATGGCACAAAATTTGAGGGGGCAGGGAGGACAAATAGTCAATGCTGAAGGTGGTCTGCAACATATTACAGGGGATCAATAAGCTTGCAACATGTGGCACATAAAGTTCAACACAAATAAATGCAAGGGAAGAAAGAACTTAGGCAGGAAGGAGAGAGGTCACTTATCACCTGGAACGTGCAAATCCAGGTGGAGTCGAGGAACAATGGAATCTCTGGGTATAAATACACCAATCACCTGAAGTTGTGCCACAACTAGCAAGATCATTAAAAGCAAAAGCAGCACTAGGCTTTATTTCTAGAGGGATAGAATTGAAAAACTGGAAAGTTTCTACCCAAATTTGTTTAGACCACAATTAGAGCACTTCAATGCAGTTCTGGTTGCCATATTATAAACAGGATATAGAAGCTTCAGAGAGGATTTACAAATATGATACCAGAAATGCAGGGTATACATCATCAGGTAAGGAATGACCGGCTGAGCAGAATGCTTGATTGGCACCCCATTTACAACCAATCTCTGCACCACCAACAGTGGCAGCAGTGTCTACTAGCTATAAGATGCACTGCAGCAACTCACCAAGGCTCCTTAAAATGACTACTACCATCTAGAAGGAAAAAAAGCAGCAGACACATGGGAAGTTAGAGAAAAATGGGGCAGAAAGGAATAGAGGGTCACAATGAAAGGTTTAGATGAGGAAAGATGGGAGGAGACTCAGGTGAAGTAAATACACCAACAGACTGGTTGGATCAATTGGCAGATTTCTTTGCCACATATCTTTGTTCTATTTAGCTTTAAACCAGCTTGTTTTTCAAGCTTTTTCATTTCAAAAGCAGGAGCAAATGTGTTGTTGAAGATATCTTGTGGATGAGATGCATCAAACCCACAACTTTAAGACCAACAGAAAGGAGACATTTTGAAAATAAGCTTTTGTGGGTCAGCGTGTAAAAGCACAAAAGCCAATACTCAAGACGATTAGCATTTAGGTTGATTAGAATGCCACAGCGTTGACTGCAACATCTGAAGCTGTTGCACTGTGCAGTCTTACCCTTTAGAAAGAGATAAGGAATTGAGCTTCACTACTTCTTGTCTTCTGATCAAGGTCACAGGCCTCTCCAGCTTTTAGCTCTAAACAAAGAGACAAAAAGATTAAATTACCAAAGAGGAAAAAAACTAAACTTTCAAATGGGGCTTCTTCAAAACGTGGGCAGTGTACACTTACTACAGGCTTCCAAATTCCATTGCTAAAGCACAAATAAATCTAAGAAAAAGTGAGGTGCAATTTTTAGTGTCCATCATTTGGAGCTCCACAATACACATTGCGTCATAATAGCAGCTTCTATTAAAGTGACCAATTATGGCACCAAAACAGTAATAAAGTAGCGATGTTAATCAAATAACACCAATCTCTGCCAAGTGCTGAACTGCCTTTCTCCGACTAATGCTGCTTTCAGATAATGCTGTCTGTATTGTTACATATTCAAATATTTAACAGCAAAAGCCTCCCTAAATTGAAAACATTATGGGCTGGGTTCTCCGACCTTGCCCACGGCTGGGATTCTCCAGTCCTGTAGCAGTGAACAGAGATTTAGCCGAGTGCCAAATTCTCCTTTCTCGCTGGTAATGGTGGTGGGACTTGAACAACCAGAGAATTCCAGCCAATGCATTATGTCATACTGTGTGAAGTCACCAGCAAAAGGTCCAAAATGGAATAACACCACGGCACGGTGGCACAGTGGTTAGCACTGCTGCCTCACAGCACCGGGGACGCGGGTTCGACTCCCAGCTTGGGTCACTGTCTGTGTGGAGTTTGCACTTTCTCCCCATGTCTGTGTGGGTTTCCTCCGGGTGCTCCGGTTTCCTCCCACAGTCCAAAGATGTGCAGTTTAGGTGGATTGACCATGCTAAATTGCCCCTTGTCAGGGGGACTTGCTAGGGTAAGTGCATGGGGTTACAGGGATAGGGCCTGGGGGGGGAATTGTGGTCGGTGCAGACTCGATAGGCCGAAGGGCCTCCTTCTGCACTGTAGGATTCTACGATTCTATGATTAAAAAAATTATATACACTTGTTATTACTAACATATCTGTTCTCACCTTCCTCTCAAAGTCAACCCAACACCAAAGCTCATCGTGTTCAACAGGCCCAAGAAGCAGATTGTAATTAATTGAGGCACATTAAAATTTAACCCAGAGTTCTGGGTTTTCTTCAAATGGAATACCAATCGACGCAAGCAAAAAAATCATGGCCAAAGGCCTACTCCCTGCAATTCTCCAACATACTGACATTATGTGTCAACAAGTCCACAGATGCCATAGATACCACACTGTGTTTGGATGGTGTAAGGCAGCATCCATTTCTGGACAGCTCTCTCCCTCAGCCAGGCCCAAGGCAAAATAAACTCAGCTCTTATATGGAATTTCAAGGTAGTTTTCAAGTCCAACACTTCACTCACTTTTTTTAAAAAAAACTTCAGCAAAAGAAGCAAGAGCAGCAACCACTTGGATAACTCAAAGGAACTTCAGAAAAATAGTTAACAATTTACACAATTTCTCATCAGATGGTGGCGGGGGTGGGGGGGGGGGAGGGGGAGGGGGCGGGGGGTGTGGGGAGAGCATACAGCATGGCTTGTTTGCTTGCGAAACAAGCAATTGTTTTTTCCTCTTATGTCACTTTTCTGCCTTCTCACCTGAATCAACGTTGAGAAATTGATCAGAACACAACGAATCTTCAGAGAAAATATCAACACTAATCATATCCAGTACTATTACAAGCATTACAGGCAAGTATCATTACAAATGCTTTGCACAGAATTTATTTCAGTGCAAAAAAGGTCAGTGGTACAAATACCTCCATTGTTACTTTGTCCTTCCAAATTTAGGGTGCTGATCTTACAGAAATATCTCAAGCTTAGCAGAAAAACACGCAATACGATTGAATTATTTTTAAGTGCATTGACTATTATGTGAGCAAATATCACATTTTGTGCACTAGGATTCCACATATTGATGAAGTTATCAATTTTTGATTCAACTGGACTTCAACTGCATCTATGCAAATCATTGGAGATTAAGAAGCTGTACTAAAATCTGTACTGATAATTTAGCAGTTATCAAAAACTCAAACTCCAAAAACAAGGAACAAGACATCGTGCCCCTTTCTACATCAAAGGTGAAGTGGAAATAGTTGAGAGTTTCAAGGTGTCCCGACCACCAACCTCACCTAGCCATTCCACGCAGATGCTATAGTTAAGAAAGCCCACCAATACCTCTACTTTCTCAAGGAGGTTAAAGAAATTCAGTATGTCCACTACGACTCTCACCAACTTTCACAGATGCGCCATAGAAAGCATCCTTTCCAGATGTATTACAGCTTGGTATGGCTCCTGCTCTGAACAAGATCGCAAGAAACTACAAAGGGTTGTGAATGTAGCCTCGTCCATCACACAAATCAGTCTTCCATCCACTGACTCTGTCTGCGCTTCCCGTTGCCTTGGAAAAGCAGCCAGCATAACCAAGGGCCCCATGCATTCCGGACATACTCTCATTCACCTTCTTCCTTCGGGAAAGATACAGAAGTCTGAGAAAACGTACCAACCGATTCAAGAACAGCTTCTTTCCTGCTGTCATCAGATTTTTGAGTGGACCTACCATATATTAAACTAATCTTTCTCTATACCCTAGCTGTGACTGTAACACTACATTCTGCACCTTCTCCCCTATGTATTCTATGAATGGTATGTTTTTGTCTGTAGTGCACAAGAAACAATACTTTTCACTGTATCCCACTAGAGGTGACAACAATAAATCAAAACCTTAGAATTTATCAAATGGTTACTGTAACGGTTGTGCTGTCCCAGAATGGGAGTTCAAACTTCACACTATGGCAGTTTGAAAATTTGAATTCAGTTTTACCTAAATTTGGAACTGAAAAAATCCTGGTGTCAGCAAATGTGAATATGAAAGTGTTGGACTCTCATCAAATCCCAACTGATTTATTGATGTTCTTTAGAGAAGGAATCCTGCTGCCCTATTCAGTCACAGAACATCAGTGTGGCACCAAGATGGCCGACTCAAACTGCTTTCTCCCACTGTAACAAGCCATTCAGCCGTATCAAAACTGCCGCAAGGCTCAAGGTCCATCACAAGACCATGAGACATAGGAGCAGAATTAGGCCACTCGGCCCATCGTGTCTGCTCCGCCATTCAAAATCATGGCTGATATTTTTCTCATCCCCATTCTCCTGCCTTTTCCCCATAATCCTTGACCCCTCATTAATCAAGAACCTATCTATCTCTGTCTTAAAGAAACTCAATGACCTTCAACAAGGCAATCATCTTTCCAGTCATTTAAAATATATTTAGGAAAGTAGCAACTTTAGTACATAATGTTAGTACATAATGCTTCACTTTGTTCCAAGAAATTATTTTGAGATGGTTTGAAAATGCAATTTTAACATGGACCGAATTACTTCAAATATTTGCATATGTGACCAAGTATTTCCGCTCCCTGATCTCTTTAAATTGCACCATTTAACTTGCATGGCCTCTCCTAACTCTTCCTTCCAAAATGCAACACTTCACAGCACCAAAATTTCATCTTTCGCTTGGCTGCTTATTTCAGATTGTCTGATATCCTGCGTGCTGAAATCAGACAATTATTGTTATGCACTTTGACTGAATACTATAAATAGCATGGCGACAAACCTCAAGACATCTGTACAAAATGAATCCAAGTGTTTAACAGAACACATTCAAAGAATCATACAGTACAGAAGGAGGCTGCCAGACTGTTGTGACTAGGCTAGCTCTTTGGGCATTCTAATCAGTCCCACTCCCCTGCTTTCTCCTTTCACAGAACTGCCATGGGGTTTTTTGCCTTTTCAATTAAGTTTGCAATTCACTTTTGATAGCTCAGTTGGCCAAAGAAAAAAAGCAAATTACTGTAAATGTATTTAATGGTTTAATTCATCAGCACACACCTTAATTTTCAGAAAATTATTTAAGTACAGCTTTCAAAAAGTTTGTAAAATAAAAATGTAGATTTACTTTTAATGCACAAATTCAATTATAGTACTTAATATATATTTCATGGAAGCACATAAACATGTGCAAACATAGTATTAAAGCAAAACTGCTTCATGCACAACTTTCAAGCGGGGCAAATGCAGACAGCTCCTAAACAAGGAATTTTGAATTGTTTAAAGAGGCAGCAAGTCTGCAGCTATATCCTGCAGTTAGGAACCTATTCTGATGAAACAGAAGCTTTCTGTATAATTATTTTGCTTACATTTTTAAAATAGTTATTTGTTAAACAGATCATCTTTGTTCTCCCATCCCCAACTTTTTCCAGAGGCAATGTTAACTTCAGTTTCATTTAAGAAAATATCCCTTTTGTACATACGTTCATGTAACAATTCAAGATTATCTGGCCCTGGCATTGTTGGAATGAACTGTGCGCAGACTAAAAAAATGTAACCTAGAATGTCAGAAAGAACATTTGTGTCTTATTGCAAGAGACGAAGGTGTGGGAAAACAGATTTAGAGAGACACACACACACACACACAGACGAGGCCCATAAACATTCAAGCAAAGGACTTATGTTCTTTAAAAGGTACTTGGGTTGTTCCAACTACATTTAAAACTCCAATAGGGGACAGGGTTTGGACTGCTGGTTATTCTCGCAGCATCTCAATTGCTCACCAAACTGCTCAATTGTTGGAAGAACCTTGCATTTTACACAGCGTCTTTCATTACCACAACATTCCCAATTATGTACCTTTGAAAAGTAGACGCTAAAAAGTCACATGGCTGTCCATGAGAAAAAAAAACACACAAAAGTAAATGATCCCACTCCATTCTCCCTTTCACGTTCAGCATTACATTTCTGATTTTAACCTCTGGTAGTTTGACTGAGCCAGTTAACCGTTGCCAGATTGTATGATTAACTTACGGCATGTACTCTTCAGTGAATTTTCAATCTCCGAACAATCTGAAACTCTCATGTAATGGTGAAACAGAACCAAGGAGAATCCCAAGTTTTTTCTGCAGACTTCATGAACTGTACAGGAAGAAGTTTTAAAGACACTGAGACATCATAAACACCGCGCTGCCCAGCAATAGTTTTGTTATGCATTACATAAAAATGTACACTCCCTGCTGGATGCTAAGGCAGCCGTTTTTCCCTATTACACATTCCAGAGTGAAGCTCGAGTTGTTCACTCCTTGAATGAGCAGTATGCTTGGAATGCCTCCATAGGAACTGATTCCCCGGACGATGATTAGCTTGACCACTAACAATGCAGTCACTTCCTCTTTTGCCAGCATGCCTTTAAAAGGGAATCATTCACCAGCAAAAGAAATATCTGATACAACTGAACTGTATTTTTTTTTTAAAAAGCACTCTGACATGTAATAAAGTACTCCCTCCCCCTCTTCCTCCCTCCCAGTCTTGACGTTTACAATTTGGGCCTTGTGCTGAGCAGAACAAAGATGGCTTCATCCACCCATACACTGGTTCAGAACTTTAGTAATTTAATTAGGAATCACTGGCAAGTTTCATTTTCAAGCTGGTGAATGTTTGTCCCTGAATTATCACAGCTGCGTTCAGCTCAATGGGATGCATGAGCAACAGCAAGAATGTGCTCACTAAAACTCAGCCAGATCATGTTGGGTGCTGGAGCTCCGAAACACAAGCTGACACACACTTGTACAAAATTTTGAAATGTAGATTTCACTTAACTTCCTTCAAAACTAATTTTAGCAGAGACCATTGCTGACGTAATCAAACAGCACACCATTAACTGCCTTGCAAAAATAATTTCACAACATTGCGGCACGATTCTGCTCCATTTGGTAAGACCATACCTGATCAGATTGTGACCTCAACTTTATTTCACCTCTATAACCTTGGCCCCTTGTCAATCAAGAATCTAAGTAACTCGGCCTTAGAAACATTCAGTAACCCTGCCTCCACTGCTCTCCGAGGAAACTTTTCTCCTCCTCATCATCAGTTTAAATGGGAGACTCTTATTTTTTAAAAAGTGTCCTCTAGTTCAGGTCTCTCACAAAGGGAAACATCCTCTCAGCACCCACTCTGTCTAGTCCCCTCAAGATCTTGTATGTTTCAATAAGATTACCTCTTGAAACCTCTGAAGTCCAGTACATACTTGTCCAACTGTCCTTCATAAGACAATTCCTTTATTCTAGGAATCAGTGGAGGGGACCTCCTCTGAACTGCTTCTAATGTAATTACATCCTTTGGCAGGGAAGCAGAGGTAGTTGCAAGTAATCTATATTTGTATTGTTTGAAGTGAAGCGTAGATTTGAGTTTAATTTCGTGTTTCTGTCTAAGAAGGGTAAAACTCAAGTTCGATTAATATTAATGTTTGCATGTATTGGGAATTTTGGTTTCAGTTCAAACTGTATCTGCGTTGTGCTGAGGGAGTTTACAACATGCAAGGTAAACAAAAGCATTGAAAAAAGAATGAGCCGTTGCTTTCAGAGTTTCATTTTAGCTATATTCATAGCTAAGTTAAGCGCTCGTGAGAGAGAAGGTAGCTCTCACAGCCCTGCTGGAAGCAGGAAAGTAATATAATGGAGTAATGGGCAAGAAAGCTAGTTCCACAAATAGATAACGAAGAGAGAGGTTTCAATGAAAATTGAAGTAAAAAGGAAAATTGGAATTGGAATTTGAGCAGGGTACTCTTCATTGTAGCTAAAGACAGAACTGGCAAGAGCAGGGCTGAGGTGTTTGGCTAGAGAAAAGCCAGATGTCTAAAGGAAGCACAAGCTTTGATGTCCTTATTTCAATTTTTTGAAATAATAGTATTCTGTTGGGGACTGAGCACCTGAGAGATTGTGTGAAAACTCGTGTCTATTCAACGCAAAGGAATACTGAAAGGAGAGTTGTAAAACCTGGAGTGGATCCTTGCTGAAAAGAGCTGAGAGAAAACATTATTTGTAAGGATTCTAAAGCATGTCTTTTTGAGAGTAGAGTTAGCAACACAACTGGAAGGCAGAGCTCAGTGAGCCCACAGTGTAGAGACCTGAGGGGAATTTGAGGAGAAGTCCACAAAGTTCAAGTGGCATCTGCCACTTGGTTTCAGAGTGGGAATGTGGTCTGACCACAGTTAGCCTGTTGAATTTTAGGGACCTTGTGTTTACGGTGTTCATTTTGTAACCTGTGGTATCCTTTAAATCTGAGAAGATAAGTGGGAGTGAAGGAGAAATGCATCATAGTCAAGCTTTCCATATTTAATACATTTTTAAAATATTAAAAGCTAATTTGCAGCCTGTTCACCCATGTTTTCCAAAAATAGGGGAAAAAAATGGTATTCTGAGCTAGGGTTTCATTCTGGGATCTTCTGGACTGGTGGTATCAACTGAGATCACAACACCTTTTATAAATAAGATTGAAATAAGATGACCAAAACTGTACACAGTGCTCTAAACTTGAACTCACCAATACCCTGTTTAGCTGTAGCAAAACTTGCATACTTTTATATTTCACTCTCCTTGCAATAAATGACAACATTCCATTTGCCTTCCTAACTGCTTCCTGTACCCGCATACTGACGTTTTGTTAAGTCATATACCAGGACATCACGATTCCTTTGCACCACAGACTTCTGCAATCTCTCTCCATTTACATAATTACATGTTACTTCACACCACAATGGTCTTAGGCAAGTTTAATTGATAGGGTAATGAGGACTGCCTGGAGACATCTACCAAACTCATCTGTGTCTTCAGAGTTTGTCTCATTTGTCAAGGTGTGTATTGTCGAAAAGCACCTACGTCCATTTAGTTCTTTTCAGCTGATGCGCGGTTTTGGTTTTCAGGTAATGTGTGACAAGCGCTACACTTTGAAGCTATTGTTCTTCACGTCAGCCCAAGTGAACTTGGTTACATTCATCCATTCATGTGGAAATGTGCCTGGTCCGACAAATCTCAGCCTGTTATACAGACTTCAATCACGCGTACCGACTTGTCTCAGAGTTGTCAACCTGAACACCAGGGCATCTGAATATTTCATATACCTCATTTATATCTAACTTCTATTTCACAGATCCAGTCCATGGGATAATGCAACCACAGTTGTGGAATTGCTAAGATAACCAAGTTGCAATATCATTCCAGCTATCCTCATTAATAGATGAGTATATATCGAAGATAGTGAAATGTTTGACACACTGTGATTCCAATATGGCAAGTTTTCTTAACTGCTATAGACACATAGCACTTAGGATTAACACAACTAACGCTGGTGTCAGCCTTCTGTCTCACCGGGTGATGGTTTACGCTATGGTGGTCAATTCTATGTTAAGCATCCCGATGTGGTTCAGGAGTCCCACTCTAGCCTGGCAGCTTCTGTAGAGGAAGACAGTGGGCCGAGAAGATGCACGATTCACTGGTCACTTTTCTCTGGACTCTCTTCTCAGCTAGCTGAGCTTTACATTTCTGTTCACCTCTTCCAATACGCTTCCAGTCGGCATCCAGAGGTCACGGCCGTCAGCAATTGTCTCCCAGTTGTCAGTGTCAATATCCACCATTTTTGTAACTTGCTTGCAGATGTCCTTGTAGCGAAGGTTATGGATGCCCATAACTTTCTCATAACCTTGCCCAAGATGTCATGACCAAGTGGCTAGTTCACCATACAGAAACACATTGGATATACAGCTGACAAACTTGGCTGATGTGGAGATGCCGGCGTTGGACTGGGGTAAACACAATAAGTAGTTTAACAACACCAGGTTAAAGTCCAACAGGTTTATTTGGTAGCAAAAGCTACACAAGCTTTCGGAGCCCCAAGCCCCTTCTTCAGGCGAGTGGGAATTCTGTTCACAAACAGGGCATATAAAGACACAAACTCAAGTTACATGAATAATGCGGACAATGGTCTGTTTGAGGTTGTGCGGTTGTTTGAAGGCAAGAAGTGGGGGTGTGGGGATGGCCTTGGCGATCTTAAAGACTTGATTAGCTGTAAGTATTTGCATTCCAATCATTATTTCCAACAGGAAATTTCCACTCCATCATCGAAGGAGCAGCACTCCGAAAGCTAATGGCATTTGCTACCAAATAAACCTGTTGAACTTTAACCTGTTGTTAAAACTCTTACTCTATTCTCTCTCCACAGATGCTGTCAGACATGCTGAGACTTTCCAGTATTTTCTGTTTTTGCCATAGTTCCGTTAATCTGGTCATCATCACATTGCTGTTTGTGGGAGCTTGCTGTCTGCAAATTGGTTGCTTTGTTTCCTGCATTACAACATTGACTACATTCCACAATGATTTCATTAGCTGTAAATTGCTGTGGAATGCCTGGTGTTCATGACAGGTGCCACATACGTACAAGTTTTTGTTTCCTTCATTTGAGTTTGGGTGCTCCAATTTAGGAAATGATCACTGACGTGGGAAAACCAAACAATGATTCATGGGATGATGCTGTGCACTCCTTTTCTCTCCCCAATGACAATGGATGATGGCTGAGCAAATGAGGAAAGACTCAGTTCAGCCATGTCCAAGCTGATCCACAGAGGGAACCTGGCTAATAAGTAAATGCTGCCGACTAACAGAAGCTGATTCTATTTGTCAGGAACAATCCATGCTTTCAATCCTACGACTGACTGCTTTACTATTTTTATTCTTTAATGGGATGAGCGCATCACTGGCAAGACCGGCATTTGTTAACCATCCGTAATTGCCCTCGAAAAAATGATTGTTCAAAGCACTTCTTGCTTTTGCCCCAATTTGAACTTCAATGGGAATGACATACCTGCATTCCTAATCCGCTAGATTTTATTTCTGTAGTTTATCCGAACAAGAGACAGGAGGAAAATTAACTTGCATTATGGACACACAAATTAGTGACCAAAATCTACTTGGGTTGAGAAGCATTTATTTATTTTGTAGTAAATTCAGTGCGAGGTAATGTTGTACAAGTCAAGGGCAATTGGTTTATCGGTTGTCACCGACTAATTTTACTTGTAAATTACCTAACTCATCGATAACCCAAGCCTGTGTGTTCGGCTACTCAAACCCTACAAGAGTTGATTTCCAGTAAATTACAACAAAAGTGCTCCTTGTAGTCCTGGAAATGCCTCACATTGCCAAAAAAAGTGGGATATAAAGTCACACTTGGGGTTCATAAAGAGTAAGGGATTGCTTACAAATGCAAAGTTTGGTACTTATCACAGGAGAAATATTTGGTATAGTCCAAACATCACAAGTCACTACAGTAAAGCCTGCTGTTCAGAGGCGGTTATGTTTCTGCAAAACCTCTTCAATGCCGAAATTGTTAACAATTGACTTAATTTATAGTGGGAGCCAATTAAGTAGGTTCCAGCTCTCAAAATTTTATAAGTATTAAAAGCTATAAGTTTGACTTGATTTATTGTCACATGTATTAGCATACATAGAACATAGAACAGTACAGCACAGAACAGGCCCTTCGGCCCACGATATTGTGCCGAGCTTTATCTGAAACCAAGATCAAGCTATCCCACTCCCTATCATCCTGGTGTGCTCCATGTGCCTATCCAATAACCGCTTAAATGTTCCTAAAGTGTCTGACTCCACTATCACTGCAGGCAGTCCATTCCACACCCCAACCACTCTCTGCGTAAAGAACCTACCTCTGATGTCCTAGTGGATATCAGTGAAAAGTATTGTTTCTTGCACGCAATACAGCCAAAGCATACCGTTCATAGAGAAGGAAACGAAAGAGTGCAGAATGTAGTGTTACAGCCATAACTAGGGTGTAGAGAAAGATCAACTTAATGGAAGGTCTCATTCAACAGTCTGATGGCAGCAGGGAAGAAGCTGTTCTTGAGTCGGTTGGTACGTGACCTCAGACTTTTGTATAATTTTCCCAATGGAAGAAGGTGGAAGAGAGAATGTCCGGGCTGCGTGGAGTCCTTAATTATGCTGGCTGCTTTGTTGAGGCTGCGGGAAGTGTAGGCAGAGTCATGGATGGGAGGCTGGTTTGAGTGATGGATTGGGCTACATTCACAACCTTTTGTAGTTTCTTGCAGTCTTGGGCAGAGCAGGAGCCATACCAAGCTGTGATACAGCTGGAAAGAATGCTTTCTATGGTGCATCTGCAAAAGCTGGCGAGAGTCTAAGTTTTAAAATTTTCAAGGTGAAATTTACTGAAGAAATTGTTTAATAAAACAGGAACAATGTTAAATTTGTCACACTTAAATAAAGTCAGTGGACTGTGATCAGGAATTAAATTGCAGCAACAAGGAACATGTAAAGAATGGCAGATGACACGCACTAAGTGCGCACATTTGACTGAAGGAAATATGTCTTGGACACCATCCTTTTTTTAAAAAACCTTTTTTCCGGCATTTTATAATGGCTTCTATTTTTTATTTTTGAAACTGCGGACAAGTGATCAATTGGGCCCACAACGGGTCAACTGATGTACAAAGATTTTTGCACAGATAAGCGGCTTTGCAAAGAGGAAGTCACAAAATACCTTACTGTAAGTGCTTGAGCCTGGTTAAATACAAATTGATGAATTCAAGTGGTAGGTGACTTTTTGCTTGAGGGAGGGTGTAACTGATGTTACTGGTTGATTTTATAAATGATCCTGCAGTCATAACTGGCAAGAGCTAACAATTCATCTACTGCCAGATTGAGAGATAAGGAATCAGCTAGTGCTCACATTTTGCTGTTTGCACGAACTGTCAAATTATAGCCATTACGTACAATGAATTTGAATAGATCTCCATCTTTGAACAGATCACTGTGCATGGATTACATGTGGCCAGCAGCTCAAGGGTGTAAAACTATTAATTCCTGGTGGCAAGTGGCAAACGCAGGTGGCAAGGATTCTTTGATAACTTATGATAAATTTTCCAACTACTTTAAAAAAAAAATGGAGCAAGAGGAGATACAAAAAAGTGACCCGGGGGAATCATGAAGGTCTGGAAATGTAGGTCTGGTTTTACAGTGATTGAAATATGAATAGATAAATCCATTATCTTATACAAAGTAAATGTTTTCCCTCCTCCTGTGCATTCTTCCATCTAGTTTTTTAATATATAGAACTTTTCCAGCGTTGGCTGAACAGCTTTTTCAGGGTGGATCCTGATCCAGCAGGATCCAGGGTGAGGTATCTAAGTGGATACAAAATTGGCTTCTTGACAGAAGCCAGAGGGTGGTTGTAGATGGCTGTTTTTCAAACTGGAGGCCTGTGACCAGCAGTGTGCCTCAGGGATCAGTGCTGGGTCCACTGTTATTTGCCATTTATATTAATGATTTGGATGAGAATATAGGAGGCATGGTTAGTAAGTTTGCAGATGACACCAAGATTGCTGGCATAGTGGACAGTGAAGAAAGTTATCTCCGATTGCAACGGGATCTTGATCAATTGGGCCAGTGGGCTGACGAATGGCAGATGGAGTTTAATTTGGACAAATGCAAGGTGATGCATTTTGGTAGATTGAACCAGGGCAGGACTTACTCAGTTAATGGTAGGGTGTTGGGGAGTGTTATAGAACAAAGCGATCTAGGGGTACATGTTCATAGCTCCTTAAAAGTGGAGTCACAGGTGGACAGAGTGGTGATGGCGGCATTTGGCATGCTTGGTTTCATCGGTCAGAACATTGAATACAGGAGTTGGAATGTCTTGTTGAAGTTGTACAAGACATTGGTAAGGCCACACTTGGAATACGGTGTGCAATTCTGGTCACCCTATTATAGAAAGGATATTATTAAACTAGAAAGAGTGCAGAAAAGATTTACTAGGATGCCACCGGGACTTGATGGATTGAGTTATAAGCAGAGGCTGGATAGACTGGGACTTTTTTTCTCTGGAGCGTAGGAGGCTGAGGGGTGATCTTATAGAGGTCTATAAAATAATGAGGGGCACAGATCAGCTAGATAGTCAATATCTTTTCCCAAAGGTAGGGGAGTCTAAAACTAGAGGGCATAGGTTTAAGGCGAGAGGGGAGAGATACAAAAGTGTCCAGAGGGGCAATTTTTTCACACAGAGGGTGGTGAGTGCCTGGAACAAGCTGCCAGAGGTAGTAGTAGAGGTGGATACAATTTTGTCTAAAAAGCATTTAGATAGTTACATGGGTAAGATGGGTATAGAGGGATATGGGCCAAATGCGGGCAATTGGGATTAGCTTAGGGTTTTTTTTTTAAAAAAAGGGCGGCACGGACAAGTTGGGCCGAAGGGCCTGTTTCCATGCTGTAAACCTCTATGACTGGAAAACTTACATGTTGCAAAATAGCCAATCTCCAGAATATTCCAATTTTCTTGAAAGCCCTACACTGTAAACATCATCTTCAAGCTTAGTTTGAAAATATTTGCCTTCACTAAATCTGGAAGCCGTGGACAGGATTTCCCACTCCATTGAGAAACTCGACATTCCCCCTAGCCCGCAGTCCATGGTGCACCAATCAGCTGGAGTCTCGAATCAGAGAGCTACTACCCAATCTGATTGGCCAGCTGCACGGTACTACTAGAAACACCCCCAGGATCAGTGCCTAATGCTGCTCCAACAAGAGTCATAGAATCCCTAAAGTGCAGGAGGCCATTCAGCCCATCGAGTCTGCACCGACTCTGGCAGAGCAATTTACCCAAGCTCTATCCCCATAACCCCATGTAATTACCCTCCTAATCCCCCTAACCTACACATCTTTAGTCACTATGTGGCAATTTAGCATGGTCAATCCACTGAACCTGCACATCTTTGAAGTATGGGAGAAACTGGAGCACCTGGAGGAAGCCCACACCAACACGGGGAGAATGTGCAAACGCCACGTAGACTGTCACCCAAGGCTGGAATTGAACCCGGGTCCTTGGCGCTGAGGCCACTTGTGCCATTGTGCTGCACCAACCTTACCAGTCTAAGTGCTGGAGCCCACAAAATCAGTTATGATTGGGATTGCACAGGATAGTGAGTGGGTGGCCTGGAGTTGAGGAGTCACAGTAGCAAGGTCAATCTATAAAGAAGTGCCAGTGTCGGAGGCGTTCCCCCCACCTCTCCCATCTCATGCCCGAGCAGACTTACCTGCCAGACTCAGTCCTGAACTCCTCCCACTGGCCTCAAAATTGTTCCTGGGTGGGAAGTGGCACTTTATAGCAGCCAATAATTGGCTAATTAAATGCCTCAATTGGGACGAGAGATGGTAGGCCACCCTTTGCTTCGCCTGCTCCCTGTAAAATTGCAGATGAATCGGGAGGATAGACAGCAGAAAGTCTGCCGTGCCTGAAAATCCACTGGCAAAGGAAGATCTGTAAAGTTCTACCCAACCAGTCTCCTTATCATTCTTTTTACACTCTTATCAAAATCTGTTAAATGACTTTGGGTATAACCAAGTTAGATGCCATACATTAAGCTTTCAGCTATAGATAAAATGTTACATTAGGATGTACAAATCTTTTGAACAGTGGTGCACATTTAGAGTCACATGTATATCCCACAGATAATGGAACATTGTGGAGGATTTCTTTCTAAAACAAAAATCAAGTGCTGTCGGTTTTGGAAGGACTACTAAAGCGACCACCAAGGACAAGCAGAGGTGACTAAGCTTTAACCCAATTTGTATCATTCTGGCACTTCTTTCAGAAACACAAGTGTTCCTCGAACACAAGTTGTTTGCTTGCTTGTTAAAACTTCAACCACAAAAGTTGGTCTAAAAATAAATGTAATTCTGGAATACTAACCACAATACAAGTTTATTTTCCCTTTCCTGCAGTTCCTCGTCTGAATTGGGAGCCCATGCTAGAAGGGGCACATTAAATGTCTTGTGTTGTGTAAATTGACTGTTGAGTTTTCAAATGCAGAGTACATGAAGCAAACATACAATGTTTCAGTTTCTGTTCAAAACACACAAGTCTACTGTGCAAAGCAATTAATCTGTGACTGACTCCAGATAACCACAATATTGAGTGTGGGGGTGGAAACATATTTAATCTTGGTATAACCTCATCAGAAAGGCAGCGTTGCCACAGAGCACAGCTTTTACTAGGACATGCAAACATGAAACACTTTATTTACAAGGAAATGCAACGGAGCTGAATGACAGGTCACTTCTAAAACAAGAAGCAAGACTTCCTGTCATCTATCCACTTGATGACAAAGCACTCATATCAACAGTCAACAGTGTTGATGCCAAACAAGTCTAAATACCAATTTCCCCACCGGACAGAGAATGCTATCTATGAAGCAGGAAAAGTCTTGTCCATAACATGTCCAACTCCCTCTGAGCAGCATCACAAGATACTCAATAGTGAAATACACATCTTGACTCCTATTAGAGATCCTGTAACATTCTGGTAGGCAGATATACCATCTGTTGATAACATAGGAACACCGGAATTAGGAGTAGAAGTAAGCAAATTCAGCCCTTCGAGTCTGCTCCGCTATTTAATCAGATCATGGCTGATCTCTCCCTGGTCTCAAATCCACCTCCCCACCTGTTCGATAACCTAATTTATCTACCATAGTTAACAGGAGGATGCTCAAATTGAACTCGCTGTTCAATGCCCCAAGTTATAGATGCTGTAATTAACTCAAAATTATCCACCACCTTGACACTTTTGCCCTATACACAACTGTCGTACAGGAGCTTCACTGGTTATTTTATTCATAGAAAACCATAGAAAATTACAGCTCAGAAACAGGCCTTTTGGCCCTTCTTGTCTGTGCCAAACCATTTTTTGTCTAGTCCCACTGACCTGTACTTGGACCATATCCCTCCACACCCCTCTCATCCATGAACCCGTCCAAGTTTTTCTTAAATGTTAAAAGTGACCCCGCATTTACCACTTTATCCGGCAGCTCATTCCACACTCCCACCACTCTCTGCGTGAAGAAGCCCCCCCTAATATTCCCTTTAAACTTTTCTCCTTTCATCCTTAACCCATGCCCTCTGGTTTTTTTCTCCCCTAACCTCAGCGGAAAAAGCCTGCTTGCATTCACTCTATCTATACCCATCAAAATCTTATACACCTCTATCAAATCTCCCCTCAATCTTCTACGCTCCAGGGAATAAAGTCCCAACCTATTCAATCTCTCTCTGTAACTCAGCTTCTCAAGTCCCGGCAACATCCTTGTGAACCTTCTCTGCACTCTTTCAACCTTATTTACATCCTTCCTGTAACTAGGTGACCAAAACTGTACACAATACTCCAAATTCGGCCTCACCAATGCCTTATATAACCTTGTAAGAAGTTTAACAACACCAGGTTAAAGTCCAACAGGTTTATTTGGTAGCAAAAGCCACACAAGCTTTCGAGGCTCTGAGCCCCTTCTTCAGGTGAGTGGGAATTCTGTTCACAAACAGAACTTATAAGACACAGACTCAATTTACATGAATAATGGTTGGAATGCGAATACTTACAACTAATCCAGTCTTTAAGAAACAAAACAATGGGAGTGGAGAGAGCATCAAGACAGGCTAAAAAGATGTGTATTGTCTCCAGACAAGACAGCCAGTGAAACTCTGCAGGTCCACGCAACTGTGGGAGTTACAAATAGTGTGACATAAATTCTGATTCTAGGATCGCATGATAAAGACTCAGGAGGAAAAAAGCAGAAATATTTATGTGAAATAGTGTGACATAAACCCAATATCCCGGTTGAGGCCGTCCTTGTGTGTGCGGAACCTGGCTATCAGTTTCTGCTCCGCGACTCTGCGCTGTCGTGTGCCGCGAAGGCCGCCTTGGAGAACGCTTACCCGAATATCAGAGGCCGAATGCCCGTGACCGCTGAAGTGCTCCCCAACAGGAAGAGAACAGTCCTGCCTGGTGATTGTCGAGCGGTGTTCATTCATCCGTTGTCGCAGCGTCTGCATAGTTTCCCCAATGTACCATGCCTCGGGACATCCTTTCTTGCAGCGTATCAGGTAGACAACGTTGGCCGAGCTGCAAGAGTATGTACCGTGTACCTGGTGGATGGTGTTCTCACGTGAGATGATGGCATCTGTGTCGATGATCCGGCACGTCTTGCAGAGGTTGCTGTGGCAGGGTTGTGTGGTGTCTTGGTCACTTGGACACAGTGGACAGAGTACCCTTCGTTGTCCAGTACTTCCCCGGAGCGGAGAAGCTACGGCATCTCCTCCGGAGCCTTCAACATGTCATTGATGAAGACGAACATCTCGCCAAGGCCATCCCCACACCCCCACTTCTTGCCTTCAAACAACCGCACAACCTCAAACAGACCATTGTCCGCAGCAAACTACCCAGCCTTCAGGAGAACAGTGACCAAGACACCACACAACCCTGCCACAGCAACCTCTGCAAGACGTGCCGGATCATCGACACAGATGCCATCATCTCACGTGAGAACACCATCCACCAGGTACACGGTACATACTCTTGCAGCTCGGCCAACGTTGTCTACCTGATACGCTGCAAGAAAGGATGTCCCGAGGCATGGTACATTGGGGAAACTATGCAGACGCTGCGACAACGGATGAATGAACACCGCTCGACAATCACCAGGCAGGACTGTTCTCTTCCTGTTGGGGAGCACTTCAGCGGTCACGGGCATTCGGCCTCTGATATTCGGGTAAGCGTTCTCCAAGGCGGCCTTCGCGACACACGACAGCGCAGAGTCGCGGAGCAGAAACTGATAGCCAGGTTCCGCACACACAAGGACGGCCTCAACCGGGATATTGGGTTTATGTCACACTATTTCACATAAATATTTCTGCTTTTTTCCTCCTGAGTCTTTATCATGCGATCCTAGAATCAGAATTTATGTCACACTATTTGTAACTCCCACAGTTGCGTGGACCTGCAGAGTTTCACTGGCTGCCTTGTCTGGAGACAATACACATCTTTTTAGCCTGTCTTGATGCTCTCTCCACTCCCATTGTTTTGTTTCTTAAAGACTGGATTAGTTGTAAGTATTCGCATTCCAACCATTATTCATGTAAATTGAGTCTGTGTCTTATAAGTTCTGTTTGTGAACAGAATTCCCACTCACCTGAAGAAGGGGCTCAGAGCCTCGAAAGCTTGTGTGGCTTTTGCTACCAAATAAACCTGTTGGACTTTAACCTGGTGTTGTTAAACTTCTTACTGTGTTTACCCCAGTCCAACGCCGGCATCTCCACATCATTATATAACCTTACCATAACACTCCAACTTTTATACTCGATACTCCGATTTATAAAGGCCAATGTACCAAAGGCACTCTTTACGACCCTATCCACCTGTGATGTCACTTTTAGGGAATTCTGTACCTGCATTCCCAGATCCCTCTGTTCAACTGCACTCTTCAGAGTCCTACCATTTACCCTGTACGTTCTACTTTGGCTTGTCCTTCCAATGTGCAATATCTCACACTTGTCTGCGTTAAATTCCATTTGCCATTTTTCAGCCCATTTTTCTAGTTGGTCCAAATCCCTCTGCAAGCTTTGAAAACCTTCCTCACTGTCCACTACACCTCCAATCTTTGTATCATCAGCAAACTTGCTGATCCAATTTACCACATTATCATCCAGATCATGATATAGATGACAAAAAACAAAGGACCCAACACCGATCCCTGCGGCACACTACTAGTCACAGGCCTCCACTCAGAGAAGCAATCCTCCACAACCACTCTCTGGCTTCTTCCATTGAGCCAGTGTCTAATCCAATTTACTACCTCCCCATGTATACCTAGCGACTGAACCTTCCTAACTAACCTCCCATGAGGGACCTTGTCAAAGGCCTTGCTGAAATCCAGGTAGACAACATCCACTGCCTTCCCTTCATCCACTTTCCTGGTAACCTGCTCGAAAAACTCTAATAGATTGGTCAAACATGGCCTACCACGCACAAAGCCATGTTGACTCTCCCTAATAAGTCCCTGTCTATCCAAATATTTGTAGATCCTATCCCTTATCACACCTTCCAATAACTTGCCCACCACCGAGGTCAAACTTACTGGCCTATAATTTCCCGGATTTCTTTTGGAACCTTTTTTAAACAACGGAACAACATGAGCCACCCTCCAATCATCCAGTACCTCCCCCGTGAATACTGACATTTTAAATATGTCTGCCAGGGCCCCTGCAAGTTCAACACTAGCTTCCCTCAAGGTCCGTGGGAATACCCTGTCTGGTCCTGGGGATTTATCCACTCTGATTTGCCTCAAGACAGCGAGCACCTCCTCCCCTTTAATCTGTAAAGGTTCCATGACCTCCCTACCTGTTTGCCCTATTTCCGTAGACTCCATGCCCGTTTCCTCAGTAAATACGGATGCAAAAAAACCATTTAGTATCTCCCCCATCTCTTTTGGTTCCATACACAGTGTACCACTCTGGTCTTCAAGAGGACCAATTTTATCCCTCACTATCCTTTTGCTCCTAACATACCTATAGAAGCTCTTTGGATTTTCCTTCACTCTGTCTGCCAAAGCAACCTCATGTCTTCTTTTAGCCCTCCTGATTTCCCTCTTAAGTAGCTTCTTGCACTTTTTATACTCCTCGAGCATCTGATCTGTTCCTTGCTGCCTGTACATTTCATACAACTCTCTCTTCCTCCTAATCAGTGTTACAATCTCCCTTGAGAACCAAGGTTCCTTATTCCTATTTACTTTGCCTTTAATCCTGACAGGAACATACAAACTCTGCACACTCAAAATTTCTCCTTTGAAGGCCTCTCACTTTCCATTTACATCCTTACCAGAGAACAGCCTGTGCCAATCCACACTTCCCAGATCCCTTCTCATTTCATCAAATTTGGCCTTTTTCCAGTTCAGAACTTCAACCCGAGGACCGGATCTATCCTTATCCATGATCAGGTTGAAACTAATGGCATTATGATCACTGGATCCAAAGTGTTCCCTCACACTCGCATCCATCACCTGCCCTAACTCATTTCCCAATAGGAGATCCAATATCGCATCCTCTCTAGTTGGCACCTCTATATACGGATGCAGAAAATTCTCCTGAACACATTTTACAAACTCTACCCCGTCTAAACCTTTAACAGTATGCGAGTCCCAATCTATATGTGGAAAATTAAAATCCCCTACTATCACAACTTTGTGTTTCTTGCAGTTGTCAGCTATCTCTCCGCTGATTTTCTCCTCCAATTCTCGCTGACTATTGGGTGGTCTATAATACAACCCCATTAACGTGGTCATACCTTTCCTGTTTCTCAGCTCCACCCATGGGGCCTCTGTAGACAAGCTCCCTAATCTATCCTGCCCAAGAACCGCTGTAACATTTTCCCTCTGCACCTCAGAGACATTCCCTCAGAGACATTTCCCTCAGACATTCATCTCTGCAACCTCCTGCAATTGAGGATTTGGATGATTAACTGTCACTGACTTTGACGAGAAAACCTGTCCTGGTCCCCCCCATGCCGACACTATAGTTAAGAAAGCCCACCAACGCCTCGACTTTCTCAGAAGACTAAGGAAATTTGGCATGTCAGCTACAACTCGCACCAACATTTAAAGATGCACCATAGAAAGCATTCTTCCTGATTGTATCACAGCTTGGTATGGCTCCTGCCCTGCCCAAGACCACAAGGAACTACAAAAGATCGTGAATGTAGCCCAATCCATCACGCAAACCAACCTCCCACCCATTGACTCGGTCTACGCTTCCCACTGCCTCAGCAAAGCAGCCAGCATAATTGAGGACTCCACACACCCTGGACGTTCTCTCTTCCACCTTCTTCTGTCAGGATAAAAATACAAAAGTCTGAGGTCACGTAACAACCAGCTCAAGAACAGTTTCTTCCCTGCTGTCATCAGACTTTTATATGGATCTACCTCACATTAAGTTGACCTTTCTCTACACCCTAGCTATGGCTGTAAACTATACTCTGCACTCTCTCCTTTCTTTCTCTATGAACGGTATGCTTTGTCAGTGTAAGCATGCAAGAAACAATACTTTTCACTGTATACTAATACATGCGACAATAATAAATCAAATGTCATTCTAAAAGATCCACTGGGGAAAGTGATCATAATAATTTGGAATTCAAATAAAATTGTATGTTTGAAAACAACATTCTTCAATCACAAACAATAATAAAAACTTAAAGAAAGTCTATTACATAGGTAGAGGGGAGAACGGACCATAAGATCTTAAGACGTAGGAGAAGTATACCATTGAATCTGCCCCACTATTCAATGAGATCATGACTGATCTGGCCAAGGTCTACTGGGTAAAGAATTCAGTGGATTGGAAGCTAGCAAATCTATTCAAGAAAGAAGGGAGGAAGAAAATATGCAGGTACAAGTCAGTTAGCCAAACATCAATCTTCTGGAGAAAATGCTGGAATCCATTATTGTGGAAGTCTTACATATGCACTTGTTGCACTTTGAAAATCATAGAATTATCAAACAAAGCCATCAAGGCTTAATGAATGGGAAAATTGACACATGTATTTGGACTTTGAAGCTATGACCAGAAGGGTAGATAACAGGGAACAAATAGAAGTAGTACAGTTAAATTTCCAAAAGGCATTTGTTAATGTGTTACAAAAGGTTATTTACACAAGATGAGGGTTCATATAAGAGAAAAGCAAACTACTGTGAATGCTGGAATCTGAAACAAAAGCAGAAAATGCTGGAAAATCTCAACAGCTCTGATAGCACCTGTGGGGAGAGAATAGAGCCAACGCTTTGAGGGTCATTTAGACTCAAAACCTCAGCTCTATTCTCTCCCCACAGATGCTATCAGACCTGCTGAGATTTTCCAGCATTTTGTGTGTGTGTGTGTGTGTGTGTGTGCGTGTGTGTGTAGGAGAGAGAGGAGGATTCATAACAGTTTAGTGGTAAGATATTAGCATGGTTACAAGATTGATTAATGGACTGAAATGAAATAGTAGGGGACATTTCAAGTTGGCAGGTCGTGACTAGTGAAGTGCCTCTAGGATCTGTGCTGGCCTCACATAGTTAAAATCTATATTAAGAATTTAATTTTGAAGACACAGAAAATACAAAATACAGTGTCAATTGTGAGGAGGTCACTGAGGTGATAAAGAGGTAGATGGAACATAATGTGGGTAAGTGAGAGGTTATTCACTTCGGTTCTAAGAATAGAACAGCAGAATAAGTTGTGAAACATGTAAATGTTGATATTCAGAACAAAGAACAATATAGCACAGGAACAGGCCCTTCGGCCCTCCAAGCCCGTGCCACTCCCTGGTCCATTCTTTTGTATCCCTCCATTCCCACTCCGTTCATGTGGCTATCTAGATAAGTCTTAAACATTCCCAGTGTGTCCGCCTCCACCACCTTGCCCGACAGCGCATTCCAGGCCCCAACCACCCTGTGTGTAAAATACGTCCTTCTGATATCCGTGTTAAACCTCTCCCCCGCCTCACCTTGAACCTATGACCCCTCGTGAACGTCACCATCGACCTGGGAAAAAGCTTCCCATCATTCACCCTATCTATGCCTTTCATAATTTTATACACCTCTATTAGGTCACCCCTCATCCTCCGTCTTTCCAGTGAGAACAACCCCAGTTTACCCAATCTCTCCTCATAACTAAGCCCTTCCATACCAACCGCACCGACCTCCTCAGAAGACAAACACGGGACACAGTGGACAGAGTACCCTTCGTTGTCCAGTACTTCCCCGGAGCGGAGAAGCTACGGCATCTCCTCCGGAGTCTTCAACATGTCATTGATGAAGACGAACATCTCGCCAAGGCCATCCCCACACCCTCACTTCTTGCCTTCAAACAACCGCACAACCTCAAACAGACCATTGTCCGCAGCAAACTACCCAGCCTTCAGGAGAACAGTGCCCATGACACCACACAACCCTGCCACAGCAACCTCTGCAAGACGTGCCGGATCATCGACACGGATGCCATCATCTCACGTGAGAACACCATCCACCAGGTACACGGTACATACTCTTGCAACTCGGCCAACGTTGTCTACCTGATACGCTGCAAGAAAGGATGTCCCGAGGCATGGTACATTGAGGAAACTATGCAGACGCTGCGACAACGGATGAATGAACACCGCTCGACAATCACCAGGCAAGACTGTTCTCTTCCTGTTGGGGAGCACTTCAGCGGTCACGGGCATTCGGCCTCTGATATTCGGGTAAGCGTTCTCCAAGGCGGCCTTCGCGACACACGACGGTGCAGAATCGCTGAGCAGAAACTGATAGCCAAGTTCCGCACACACGAGGACGGCCTCAACCGGGATATTGGGTTCATGTCACACTATTTGTAACCCCCACAGAGTTTCACTGGCTGTCTTGTCTGGAGACAATACACATCTTTTTAGCCTGTCTTGATGCTCTCTCCACTCACATTGTTTTGTTTCTTAAAGACTTGATTAGTTGTAAGTATTCGCATTCCAACCATTATTCATGTAAATTGAGTTTGTGTCTTTATATGCTCTGTTTGTGAACAGAATTCCCACTCACCTGAAGAAGGGGCTTGCAGCTCCGAAAGCTTGTGTGGCTTTTGCTACCAAATAAACCTGTTGGACTTTAACCTGGTGTTGTTAAACTTCTTACTGTGTTTACCCCAGTCCAACGCCGGCATCTCCACATCATGACCTCTCCTGTAGCCAGTGAGGATACAAAGATTTCACTCAAGGCCTCAGCAATTTCCTCCCTTGCCGCTCTCAGTATTCTGGGGTATATTCCATCAGGCCAAAAATCTCCACTTACATTTCTAAATAATTACAACTTAGTGTAACATTCCAAAATTCTGTTACTTTCTCAAGCCCAATCTCTTGGGTCTCTCTTATCTCCTTTCCAGCACATACAAATCTAATTTAAGACAAACTAACATCTCACTGCTGACTACGTGTTGTCAAACTGCCTGCTTCCCTGTTCTGCAGTGGAGTTCATGTTTAGCCCATGATTTCTTCATCTCGGTTTCATCAGCCATGCCACTGAATGATAGAGTGTAGGATCCAAGTTCATATTAATGGATTTCTGCTGAGTTCACTGGTTTTGAGCAGGGTGATTATTGCAAGCAGCTTCAAAATAACTGGACATGGGTAGTTAATCTAGTTAAGGTGCATAGCAAATATATTGAACTGATCAAGTCAAGTTTTCAGAGTTAAGTCGTACAGACTCAAACCGTTAATTTGTCTTTCCACAGATGGTGCCAGACCTGAGTTTTTCCAGCAGTTTGTTTTTATTTCAGATTTCCCACATCCGCAGTATTTTGCTTTTATTTTAGTGCATTCATTTTTACCTGGAGACTCTCAATTATGCTTTCTTAGCCCTCAATGGGTGCAATCCCCTAGATGGAGTTGACAGGGGAAATGATGCGGGTTTGCTTATTAAACAACCCTGGAATTGTAGAACAGTTTATGTTCCCATATAAGCAAGCAGTAGAAAGAACTTTTCACGATTTGCCCTTTCATAACTTTGTACGTCTTTATTTAGATTTTACTTTTTGTTTTCCCTAATCCAGTGGTCTTTATCTTCCATTCTTTATCGATCTTGTGAATCTTTGCCACATCCCTTCCCTAGCTCTAATATCCTTCCTATAGCGGGATGCTCCAAACCACACACAATGGTCCAGCTGTATTCTACACCACCTACAACTTCAACAACACTTCCTTGCTTTTGAAGTTAAAGTTTTATTTATTAGTCACAAGTAGGCTTACATTAACACTGCAATGAAGTTACTGTGAAAATCCCCTAGTTGCCACACTCTGGCACCTGTTCGGGTACACTGAGGGAGAATTTAGCATCGCCAATTCACCTCACCAGCATGTCTTTTGGACTGTGGGAGGAAACCAGAGCACCCGGAGGAAACACACGCAGACACGGGGAGAATGTGCAAACTCCACACAGACAGGGACCCAAGCCAGGAATCGAACCCAGGTCTCTGGCACTGGGAGGCAGCAGTGCTAACCAATGTGCCACCCTTATATTACTAGCCTGACATATGGAATTCAGAAATCCAGTTACCCTTTTACTACCCACAGGCTACAGGTGAAGTTGTACCCCTGTACTCCTCAGGTGCGTGTCCATTCACTGTTTTTTTTCCTTCCAAAATGTACTACTTCACATTTCTCTCCTCTGAACTTCATCTGCAATTCTCAGCTTCCCACGCCCAAACATTCAGTCTGGGTAATCTTCAATGTTATTCCTTTGCAGCAATATAAAATAATTTATCAGAAATGGAAGACAAAAATAAGTCCTAACACAAATAGGGCACAACACTCAGCAAAAAGCCTGAAAAATATCATTTTGTTCAAGTGATTCTCTTCCTACATTAGACAATCCTTTATTCAGCAGAGTACATTCTGTTTATTGCCATGGTGTGTAACTTCCCCAGTTAGTGATTCAGTAAATACATATGGATATTAATATATTATAAAAATATACAGAGAGAGATCTTGGTCCCCTCAATGCATAAACTTAGTACAGCATTGAAATGTTGACCAAGTGCTGCATTGTCAGCAAAGCTGCCTTGCCCATCTACCCCTTCATAATATCCCATGGCAGATTTTCAAAGGAAGACAGGAGAATTGATTTTAAAAATGTATTAAAACGCAAGTCTTTTTCCAACTGTTGCTGTGTTCAATAAAAAAAGTTCAAAATAATATCTAGGATTATCTCACCACAAGTTCCAACTCTACTCGCTCTTTGATTGGAATACCCTACACTATTAAAATGCCTTCTGCAATTACTGGAAGTTTGTCATCTGAATAACTGTTAGCTCAATTCAAAGGAAATGGTTACCCTTAAAGGCAACAGAATGGATCACATCTGTTAGTGTTGGAATCACAAGGCTTGGTTCCTCTAAACTGGGCTGCTCTACTAGCCAACTCTGTATCAATGATGATGCCGACTAGTTTTGAACTGGTCAGGATCAATCAAAAGACTGCCCAACTAAAATTAGAAGCTCTTTCTTTTGTCACAATTTAGTAGATCACATTGAGATTTGATCCTGAGAAACTGATTTGTTTTTCCTTTCTGCCTTCTTGACTGTTGCTGTTGATACAAATGCACAAGTGCAGCTGGAAAAAAAAAGTCCAAAATAAACTGACCATTCAGTCTACTGAACACACATTAGAGTCCAAACATTCCTTCCACTATCAGTTCACTCCTGGGGTGCAGAGTGGTTAGCGTTGCTGTGTCACAGCGCCAGGGTATCAGGGTCACTGTGTGGAGTTTGCACATTCTTCCCATAGCTACTCCAGTTTCCTCCCACAGTCCAAAGATATGCAAGTTAGGTTGATTGGCCATGCTAAATTGCCCCTTAATACCAGGGCGTCTAACGGGATAAATACGTGGGGTTGCGGGGATAGGGCCTGGGAGGGATTGTCGTCGGTGCAGGCTTGATGGGCCTAATGGCCTCCTTCTGCACCATAGGGATTCTATAATTCTATGAACACTAATCCTCTTTCACCTACATTCCTACAGCAATGTTCACAGCTCGACAACTCCCTATGACACAGTTCCCTTTTAAACGATATTAATTGACCTCCAAATCAACTACAAAGTTGCTGTTCCATACAGTTATATCTTTTAGAGAAACGGTAATTCTAAGGGGCAACTTTGTACTTGTGTCCTTTAGTTCCATGCTCATTGCCCAAGTTTAATAATAGCTTGTTTTACTTCAACTTTAATTTTCATTTATTTTGGCCATAAAGATTTTATACTGCAATAGTTAGAAATTATTTTATGAAACCTCAAAAATTGATCAATGTTTTGATGCTCAGTTATGTTTCTCTAGATTTTTTTTCTGACTTCATTTCAGCTGATTTTTTAATGCACCCTCTTTAAGATTCAAATGGCCACTTCATGTTTATGGAGGATGGTACAGAGTTGTAGGTGAAGAAAAAAAGTTCCAGAATCACAATAGTTTACTTTGTAAATTTATATCAGAAATACCATCTGATGCAGCAAGAATAATTGACATGATAATTGTTTGAGCTTTGTTTCAGGAGCGAAGCTAAATGTACAATCCTTAAAAGCAATTATAATACTGATTGCTGGATTGTTTACTGTCCTTGAAATGAACAGCAACATTTCACGCTTCCTTCCTATCAGGACACCCAACCAAAAAGTCCATTCCCAGGCTCGAGTTAGTCCAATGTTGGCCTGTAAGGAGATACAGTAAGAAGTTTAACAACACCAGGTTAAAGTCCAACAGGTTTATTTGGTAGCAAAAGCCACACAAGCTTTCGGAGCTCTAAGCCCCTTCTTCAGGTGAGTGGGAATTCTGTTCACAAGCAGAGCTTATAAAGACACAGACTCAATTTACATGAATAATGGTTGGAATGCGAATACTTACAACTAATCAAGTCTTTAAGAAACGAAACAATGTGAGTGGAGAGAGCATCAAGACAGGCTAAAAAGATGTGTATTGTCTACAGACAAGACAGCCAGTGAAGCTTGTGTGGCTTTTGCTACCAAATAAACCTGTTGGACTTTAACCTGGTGTTGTTAAACTTCTTACTGTGTTTACCCCAGTCCAACGCCGGCATCTCCACTGTAAGGAGATAGACAGGTTCATTAATCTGACACAAGAGAGTGGATGGAAGTTCGGAGTGGGAAGGGGTCGATCACTTTACTTTGCTGGGAGTTTTCTATAGGCCGCCCAATAGTAACAGTGAGGTGGAGGAGCAGATAGGGAAACAGATCCTGGAGAGTTGCAATAATAACAGAGTTGTGATGAGAGACTTTAATTTCCCACACATAGATTGGAATATCCCTAGGGTAAGGGGATTGGATGGGGAGGAGTTCGTTAGGTGTGTTCAGGAGGGTTTCCTGACACAGCATGTGGACAAGCCTACAAGAGGAGAGGCTGTACCTGATCTGATACTGACCAATGAACCTGGACAGGTGTCAGATCTCTCAGTGGGAGAGCATCTTGGGGATAGCGATCATAACTCTATCTCCTTTACGCTTGCATTGGAAAAAGAGAGGATCAGGCAAGCTAGGGAAGCGTTTATATGGAGTAAGGGGAAATATGAAGACATAAGGCAGCAAATTAGAGGAGTAAATTGGAAGGAGGTATTCTCGGGGAAATGTACTGAAGAGAGGTGGCAGCTTTTCAAGGAATGTCTGTCTAGAGTTCTACAGGACAACGTTCCGAGCAGACAGAGGAGTTGGTAGGTTAAAGGAACCGTGGTGCACGAAAGCTGTGCGGGACCTAGTCGAGAAGAAAAGGAAAGCGTACAAAAGGTTCAGAGAGCTTGGCGAAGATAGGGATCTAGATGAGTATATGGCTTATAGGAAGGGACTAAAGGAGGAAATTAGGAGAGCTAGAAGGGGTCACGAGAAGGCCTTGGCAGGTAGGATTAAGGAAAACCCTAAGGCGTTCTATAAATATGTGAAAAGTAAAAGGATGAGACGTGAAGGAATAGGGCCTACAAAAGGTGAAGGCGGGAAAATCTGTACGAAACCAGTAGAAATGGCAGAGGTGCTTAATGAGTATTTTGCCTCGGTTTTCACAGGGGAGAAGGACCTGGGTGGATGCACTGCGGGCTTGTGGTGGACTGAAAAGATTGAGTATGTGGACTTTAAGAAAGAGGTTGTGCTGGAATCTTTGAATGGCATCAAGATAGATAAGTCGCCGGGTCCGGATGGGATGTACCCCAGGTTACTGTGGGAGGCGAGGGAAGAGATTGCAGAGCCTCTGGCAACGATCTTTGCGTCATCGATGGAGATGGGGGAGGTGCCGGAAGATTGCAGATGTGGTTCCTATTTTCAAGAAGGGGAATAGGGATAGCCCAGGAAATTACCGACCCGTGAGTCTAACCTCAGTGGTTGGTAAGCTGATGGAGAAGATCCTGAGGGACAAGATCCTGAGGGACAAGATTTATGAGCATTTAGAGAGGTTTAGTATGCTCAAGAATACTCAGCATGGCTTTGTCAATGGCAGATCGTGCCTTACGAGCCTGGTGGAGTTCTTCGAAAATGTGACTAAACACATTGACAAAGGGAAAGCGGTAGATGTGGTTTATGTGGATTTATTGGCGTTCAATAAGGTACCCCATGCAAGGCTTCTAGAAAAAGTGAGAGGGCATGGGATCCAAGGGGCTGCTGCCCTGTGGATCCAGAACTGGCTTGCCCAAAGGAGGCAGAGAGTGTGTATAGATGGGTCTTTTTCTAAATGGAGGTCGGTCACCAGTGGTGTGCCCCAGGGATCTGTTCTGGGACCCTTGCTGTTTGTCATTTTCATAAATGACCTGGATGAGGAAGTAGAGGGATGGGTTGGTAAGTTTGCCGACGATACGAAGGTTGGTGGGGTTGTGGATAGTCTGGAGGGATGTCAGAAGTTACAGAGGGACATAGATAGGATGCAAGACTGGGCGGAGAAGTGGCAGATGGACTTCAACCCAGATAAATGCGTCGCAGTCCATTTTGGTAGGTCAAATGGGATGAAGGAGTACAATATAAAGGGAAAGACTCTTAGTACTGTCGAGGATCTGAAGGACATTGGGGTCCGGGACCATAGGACTCTAAAATCGGCCCCGCAGGTGGAGGAGGTGGTTAAGAAGGTGTATGGTGTGCTGGCCTTTATCAATCGAGGGATTGAGTTTAGGAGTCCGGGGATAATGATGCAGCTATATAAGACCCTCGTCAGACCCCACTTGGAGTACTGTGCTCAGTTCTGGTCGCCTCATTACAGGAAGGATGTGGAAAAGATTGAAAGGGTGCAGAGGAGATTTACAAGGATGTTGCCTGGATTGAGTGGCATGCCTTATGAGGATAGGCTGAGGGAGCTCGGTCTTTTCTCCTTGGAGAGATGGAGGATGAGAGGAGACCTAATAGAGGTATATAAGATGTTGAGAGGCATAGATCGGGTGGACTCAGAGGCTTTTTCCCAGGGTGGAAATGGCTGCTATGAGAGGACACAGGTTTAAGGTGCTGGAGGGTAGGTACAGGGGAAATGTTAGGGGGAAGTGTTTCACACAGAGGGTGGTGGGCGAGTGGAATCGGCTGCCGTCAGTGGTGGTGGAGGCAAACTCAATAGTGTCTTTTAAGAGACTCCTGGATGAGTACATGGGACTTAATAGGATGGGGGGTTATAGGTAGGCCTAAAAGGTCGGGATATGTTCGGCACAACTTGTGGGGCCGAAGGGCCTGTTTTCTGCGGTAGTTTTTCTACGTTTCTTCTATGTTTCTATGCCTCCTCCCAATCTGGTTTCCCGGAAAACAAGTAATTCAATTCAGTTAAATTTCACTTTATTTTTCATACGGACATTCATTTTGGGTATTTTCTTTCATTCTTCCATGGGATGTGGCCATTGCTGGCTCGGCATCATGTTAAACTTTGTACAGAATGGCACAAACAAATTTAAGAACCAATTAGTTCTGCAACAGAGAAATTGTAGCTTTTTTTCCCTGCACATAATACTGAGGCGAGGGTTATTCACATTCTTCATGATGCACTCTTCTTTTGCCAAATTGCTTCAACAGATTTCGTCAAGAGGGATCTGTTCACCAAGTACCCTTCCCTGCCTGGTTCAGTGATCTCCGTACCCAGAGTCTGCTTTCCTAAGACAGCAGTACCAGGCTAGACATCAATAAAGGATAGCACACTCAACTATAGCTGCATGAAAGACCTTCATGACCTTCGGATCTACACAAAAGGATTTGAGTTTTCTGAGGTAGTATAATCATGTGTCCCTTGGCCATCACATCTGTAAAGTATTCCCTCCAATTCAACTATTTCAATGCCAACATCATGAATCTTCAAAGGAACAAAATTATTTGGACTTTTACTGAAGTCTGTAAGTTGTTCTTCTGACTTGTTTCATTCAGTCTAAGAAAATCATAATATATGGGCGGCACGGTAGCACAGTGCTGGGCGGCACGGTAGCACAGTGGTTAGCACTGCTGCTTCACAGCTCCAGGGACCTGGGTTCGATTCCCGGCTTGGGTCACTGTGGAGTTTGCACATTCTCCTTGTGTCTGCGTGGGTTTCCTCCGGGTGCTCCGGTTTCCTCCCACAGTCCAAAGATGTGCGGGTTAGGTTGATTGGCCATGCTAAAAATTGCCCCTTAAGAGTCCTGAGATGCGTAGGTTAGAGGGATTAGCAGGTAAATATGTAGGGATGTGGGGGTAGGGCCTGGGTGGGATTGTGGTCGGTGCAGACTCGATGGGCCGAATGGCCTCCTTCTGCACTGTAGGGTTTCTATGATTTCTATATTCCTATAGTTTCCTTTGTTATTCCTGATAAAACGCACAAGTACAGTATCAGCATACATCAACATACTCTGATCGACGATCATTCATTATAGAGGATGAAAATCATGGTGACAGTACACAGAGCCAAGGAGGCCCAGTATTTGTTAACATGGGCTCTGATTAAATCCCAGAAACCAATGCCAGTTGGGTTCAGTTGTGAAACGAACCCAAGTCGGAGAATAAAATTGGCGTGAAGATCTTTTCATTAAGATTGAATGGTTGCATAGCATAAAAAGCTAAAGAGAAATCAACAAAGGTAGCACGAGTATAGTGCAAGCCTTATGCATTCATGTTCTGTTGGGTCAGATATCCAAGGTCAGAACAGCAGCCTTGACTGACTTATGAGGTTGATGGGCAAACTGTAACAGATCAACATTTGGAACAAGAGGATCCAAAAGACTGTTTGACATAATGCACTTGAAAAACCCCATGATTATTGATGCAAGAGCAGCTGGTTAGTAATCAACCAGCTCAGCAAGTACCGGGCATGCGTGTTATCCAGTCAGGAGGTACAAAGCAAAACCAGCTCATTATCAATGAGCCACAGGTCAAATACAGCGCAACAGGACTTCACTACTTCAACATACTTTACCACAATGTCATTAAACTTTAAAAATATTTAGTTTGGAATAAAATTACAGAATGATTTGTAGTTTTAGTTCAAGTCCTTTTTTATAAAAAGAAGTCAGGGAACTTCCTGCAGTAGTTAAGCCTCACACTTCCTGTTCTGAGAACCACATTCTGGAGGTTTCTGGGTGTTACACATTACGGATATTCATATCTAACCGTACCACAGCAATAACACAATAGAAAAGCAACACCCTTAACATCTACTGTCTTAGTAGTCTACATCACAGCTGCAGTTCAAAGTTAGTTTTTCTTAATTAAACATTTCCACACTGCTCAGTCGCACACGCATAAGCATCTTATAGAGTACTTGTAAACTTATGAATTTGCTCATGATTGTGAGTACTAAATCCATGAGTGATTTAGTTGTAAGAAGTGCATTAGATTGCAGCTTCTGGAGGAGCGTGTAAAGGAGCTGGAGGGGGAGGTAGAGGAACTCCGCATAATTCGGGAGGCGGAGGTGGAAGTTGATAGGAGTTATAGAGAAATAGTAACTCCTAGAAATGAGGCTTGGGTCAATGCCAGGAGGAGGGGTAAGAAGCAATCGGGAAGACAATCCCCTGGGGCGGTTCCCCTCCATAATAGGTTTTCGGTGCTGGAGGCTACAGTTGAGGAGGAATCAACTGAGCATAGAGAGCAGATCTCTGGGGGTGAGCCGAGTGAGAAAGCTCAGGTGGTTAGGGGCTGTAAAAGACTGGGCCTTGTGATTGGGGACTCCACAATTAAGGGGACAGATAGGAGGGTCGGAACTAAAGGTAGGGACTCAGGGTTGGTGTGTTGCCTACCAGGGGCTGGGGTCCGGGATGTGTCTGACAGGGTATTCAGGACTCTTAGGGGGGAGGGAGATAAACCACAAGTTATTGTACATGTGGGGACACACGACATAGGGAGGATAGGGGAAGGGGATATTAGGCAGGGATTTATGGAGTTGGGGTGGAAACTAAAGGCCAAGACTGACAGAGTGGTTATCTCTGGACTCTTGCCTGTACCACGGGATAGTTTAGAGAGGAATAGGGAGAGGGAAGGTTTGAATTCATGGCTGAGGGGATGGTGCAGGAGGGAGGGGTTCAGGTACTTAAGCAATTGGGGCTCGTACTGGGGAAGGTGTGACCTCTATGAGAAGGATGGTCTACACCTTAATCAGAAGGGGAGCAATATCCTGGGGGGTAAATTTGCTAAGGCCATGCAGGGAGGTTTAAACTGATTCGGGGGGGGGGGGAGGGATCCTGAGTAGTGGGGCTGAAAGTGAGGGATGCATGGATGGGGACTGCAATGCACGGCATTGCAGAGGTGGGGTGGAGCAGGGTTTGAAATGTGTATACTTCAATGCCAGGAGTATTCGCAATAAAGTGGGTGAACTTGCAGCGTGGATCAGTACCTGGGACTTCGATGTTGTGGCTATTTCAGAGACATGGATAGAGCAGGGGCAGGAATGGATGCTGCAGGTCCCGGGGTTCAAATGTTTTAGTCGAAGTAGGGAAGGAGGTAGAAGAGGGGGAGGGGTAGCATTATTGGTCAGAGATTGTATCACAGTGTCAGAGAGGAGGTTTGATGAGGACTTATCTGTTGAGGTAGTATGGGCGGAGATTAGAAATAGGAGAGGAGAGGTCACCCTGTTGGGAGTCTTTTATAGACCTCCTAAAAGTTCTAGAGAGGTTGAGGAAAGGATTGCGGAGTCAATCCTGCTTAGGAGTGAAAGTAATAGGGCAATTGTTATGGGGGATTTTAACTTGACTAATATTGACTGGAATTGTTATAGCTCTAGCTCGTTAGAGGGGTCAGTTTTTGTTCAAAGCGTGCAGGAAGGTTTTTTGACTCAGTATGTAGACAGGCCAACTAGAGGTGAGGCTATATTGGATCTGGTGCTGGGAAATGAGCCAGACCAGGTGCTAGACTTGGAAGTTGGTGTGCATTTTGGTGATAGTGACCACAATTCGGTTACGTTCACCTTAGTGATGGAAAGGGATAGGCATGAACCTCGGGCCAGTGGTTTTAGCTGGGGGAAGGGTAATTATGAGGCTATTAGGAGAGAATTAGGAAACATAGGTTGGACTAGGAGTTTACAGGGACTGGGAACGTCCGACATGTGGAGTTTTTTCAAGGAGCAGCTACTGCGAGTCTGTGATAGGTATGTCCCTGTCAGGCAAGGAGGAATTGGTAGGGCTAGGGAACCGTGGTGCACCAAAAAAGTTTCTTTGTTGGTTAAAAAGAAAAAGGAGGCTTATGTTCGGATGAGACGTGAGCACTCGGGTAGTGCACTAGAAAGCTTTAGATTGGCTAAGAGGGAGTTGAAGAGCGAGCTTAGAAGGGCTAAAAGGGGACATGAGAAGACTTTGGCGGATAGGGTTAAAGAGAATCCTAAGGCGTTCTATAGGTATGTCAAGAACAGAAGGTTGGTTAGGGCAAGTTTAGGGCCAGTTATAGATGGCAGAGGGAAGTTATGTGTGGAACCGGAGGAGATTGGTGAAGCATTGAACCAATATTTCTCTTCGGTGTTCACGCAAGGGGACATGAATATAGCTGAGGAGGACACTGGGTTGCAGGGGAGTAGAATAGACAGTATTACAGTTGATAAGGAGGATGTGCAGGATATTCTGGAGGGTCTGAAAATAGATAAATCCCCTGGTCCGGATGGGATTTATCCAAGGATTCTCTGGGAGGCAAGAGAAGTGATTGCAGAGCCTCTGGCTCTGATCTTCAGGTCGTCGTTGGCCTCTGGTATAGTACCAGAAGATTGGAGGTTAGCGAATGTTGTCCCATTGTTTAAGAAGGGGAACAGAGACTTCCCCGGGAATTATAGACCGGTGAGTCTCACTTCTGTTGTCGGCAAGATGTTGGAAAAAATTATAAGGGATAGGATTTATAGTTATTTGGAGAGTAATGAATTGATAGGTGATAGTCAGCATGGTTTTGTGGCAGGTAGGTCGTGCCTTACTAACCTTATTGAGTTTTTTGAGAAAGTGACCAAGGAGGTGGATGGGGGCAAGGCAGTGGACGTGGTATATATGGATTTTAGTAAGGCGTTTGATAAGGTTCACCATGGTAGGCTTCTGCAGAAAATGCAGATGTATGGGATTGGGGGTGATCTAGGAAATTGGATCAGGAATTGGCTAGCGGATAGGAAACAGAGGGTGGTGGTTGATAGTAAATATTCATCATGGAGTGCGGTTACAAGTGGTGTACCTCAGGGATCTGTTTTGGGGCCACTGCTGTTTGTAATATTTATTAATGATCTGGATGAGGGTATAGTTGGGTGGATTAGCAAATTTGCTGATGACACCAAAGTCGGTGGTGTGGTAGACAGTGAGGAAGGGTGTCGTAGTTTGCAGGAAGACTTAGACAGGTTGCAAAGTTGGGCCGAGAGGTGGCGGATGGAGTTTAATGCGGAGAAGTGTGAGGTAATTCACTTTGGTAGGAATAACAGATGTGTTGAGTATAGGGCTAACGGGAGGACTTTGAATAGTGTGGAGGAGCAGAGGGATCTAGGTGTATGTGTGCATAGATCCCTGAAAGTTGGGAATCAAGTAGATAAGGTTGTTAAGAAGGCATATGGTGTCTTGGCGTTTATTGGTAGGGGGATTGAATTTAGGAGTCGTAGCGTTATGTTGCAACTGTACACAACTCTGGTGCGGCCGCACTTGGAGTACTGTGTGCAGTTCTGGTCCCCACATTACAGGAAGGATGTGGAGGCTTTGGAGAGGGTGCAGAGGAGGTTTACCAGGATGTTGCCTGGTATGGAGGGGAGATCCTATGAGGAGAGGCTGAGGGATTTGGGATTGTTTTCGCTGGAAAGGCGGCGGCTAAGAGGGGATCTTATTGAAACATATAAGATGATTAGAGGTTTAGATAGGGTGGATAGTGATAGCCTTTTTCCTCTGATGGAGAAATCCAGCACGAGGGGGCATGGCTTTAAATTGAGGGGGGGTAGTTATAGAACCGATGTCAGGGGTAGGTTCTTTACCCAGAGGGTGGTGAGGGATTGGAATGCCCTGCCAGCATCAGTAGTAAATGCGCCTAGTTTGGGGGCGTTTAAGAGATCCGTAGATAGGTTCATGGACGAAAAGAAATTGGTTTAGGTTGGAGGGTCACAGTTTTTTTTTTTTAACTGGTCGGTGCAACATCGTGGGCCGAAGGGCCTGTTCTGCGCTGTAATGTTCTATGTTCTATGTTCTATGATGATTGCTCCGATGAGAATGCATTGCAAACGGTTGGTGCCTTCACAGCATGGCTCACTCTCGGGGTTATTCCACAAAAAATCGTGTGCATGTAGAGTTGCTCCAGTCATCGAGTCCAGCCCAGTTAAAATGATAGAAGTTAGATAAGTAACCAATGATTGACATTCAGAGTGGCAGTGGTTAGCACTGCTGCATCACCAGCACCAGGGACCCAGGTTCAATTCCTCGGCTCACTGTCTGTGTGGAGTCTGCATGTTCTCTGTGTCTGCATGGGTTTCCTCCGGGTGCTCGGGTTTCCTCCCACAGTCCAAAGATGTGCGGGTTCGTTTGATTCGTCATGCTAAATTGACCCGGCTGTCAGGGGGTTAGCAGGATAAACGTGTGGGACTGGAAAAGGATCTGGCCGGAAGGGGTGGGGGTGGGGATTGTGGTCAATGCAGAATCGATGGGCCACTTGGCCTTCTTCTGTGCTGTACGGATTCTATGATTTAGCTATTCGAAGTCATGGCTCTCCATGAATAAGTTAAAAAAATTTAAGTGATATATAATTTAGAACATTACTGATCAAGTACTAAAGTTTTGCCTCCTCACCCAGTTCCCCCCAAAATACTTTTTATTCATTCATGGAACATGGGCATTGCTGGCTGGCCACCATTTATTGCCCATCCCCAGTTGCCTGAAAGCAGTTGAGAGTCAACCACATTGCTGTGGCTCTGGAGTTACTTGTAGGCCAAATCAGGTAAGGGTGGCAGATTTCCTTCCCGAAAGGACATTAGTGAACCAGATGGGACTTTCTGACAACCAACAATGGTTTCATGGTCATCAGTAGAGTCTTAATTCCAAATATCTAATTTTATTGAATTCAAATTCCACCATCTGCCATGGTAGGATTTGAACCCGGGTCCCCAGAACATTAACTCAGTTTATGGATTAATAGCCTAGCGATAATACCACTAGGCCATCGCCTCCCCCATCTGAGAATACTTTTTTTTTCATAAAATGAGGAGATTCCCAGTTCAACTTGTGTTACAACATAGAACATTACAGCACAGTACAGGCCCTTCGGCCCTCAATGTTGCGTCGACCAGTGAAACCAATCTAAAGCCCCTCTAATCTACACTATTCCAATATCATCCATATGTTTATCCAATAACCATTTGAATGCTCTTAATGTGTTAGTACATCCCATAAAGATCCAGCGGGGTTGACAGTGACTCAGTTGCTTGCAAGCAGTTTGGTGGGGTGTGACAGGGCATGTCTATGACAGTCTCCAATTATTTCCCATTATACCTGTGAGAATTTGTCACAACAGAGTATTTCTCAATGCTCCATTTACGGCATCAGAAATATTTCAAAATCTCAAGTCCTGTCAGCATTAATATTTAACTACGTCTGATGACTTTTAGTACAGCTTGCCATTAGAGGGACTGCATGTTAATAGAGGCCCAAAAAGACCACAGGGTAAGTGAATGGAATTTGCACACAACAGAATACTCCCAAACGAACTTACGGTTGAGGAATCATAGAACATTTACGTCACAGGAAGAAGCCACTTGGCTCAACATGTCTGGACTAGCTGAAAAATGAGCCATCCAGCCTACCTAATCCTCCAATTCCAGCACTTGGTCCATAGGCAGGTTGTGACATTGGAGGTACATATGCAGACACCTTTTAAATAAGTTGAGGGTTTCTGCCTCTATCATCCTTTCAGGTAGCAAGTTCCAGACCCCCCCCCCCCCCCAACTCTTAGGTTGAAAAAAAACTTTTCCTCATCTCCCCTGTAATCTTTCTATCACTTTAACCTACGCGCCCCTCATCACTGACCTCTCTGCTAAGGGAACCAGGCCCCTCACAACCTTTTAAAGTTTAAAATGTATTTATTAGAGTCACAAGTAGGCTGACATTAACACTGCGATGAATTTGCTATGAAAATCCCATTTTACAGCTCAAATCTCCTCTCAGCATCTATCGTTGCAAGGGGAACAACCCTAGCCTATCCAATCTTTTAGCTGCAATTTTCCAGTCCTGGAAACATCCTCAGATATCTCCTCTGCACCCTCTCCCTCTTTTAGGGCAAAACAAATAAACTAACTCAAATTAACTCAGGGACAAAAGCAATTAGTCCCTTTCTGTAATGAGGTAACCACAACTGCACACAGTATTCACGTTGTGTTAATGTTCTATATAGTTCCAACATAACCTCTCATAATCTATGCCTTGATGAATAAATTATTCCATGTGCCTTCTTAACTACCTTATCAACCTGTCCTGCTATTTATAGAGATCTATGGACATTCACTCCAAGGTCCCTCACTTCCTCTACACCTCTCAGTATCCACCCATCCACTGTGCAATCCTTTGCCTTATTTGACCCCCCCAAATGCAGGGGTGAGCCACTCGGTTGATCTGATTGTTGCCTCAATTCCACTTCCCTGTCTATCTCTGATACTTTTTGGTTTCTTTGTCAGTCGTGGGAAAGTATGGGGCTATGCACTTTGGTAGGAAGAATAGAGGTGTAGACAATTTTATAAATGGAGAGAGAATTCAGAAATTGGGGGAGTCCTAGTTCAGGATTCTCTTAAGGTTAACTTGCAGGTTGAGTTGGTATTAGAAAAGC
This sequence comes from Mustelus asterias, assembly GCF_964213995.1. Lineage (NCBI taxonomy): Eukaryota > Metazoa > Chordata > Chondrichthyes > Carcharhiniformes > Triakidae > Mustelus > Mustelus asterias. The sequence continues at coordinate 158,524,878 of NC_135801.1, read as the reverse complement.
AAATGCAATCTTTGCATTCATTTTGAGAGGGCTAGAACACAAAAGCAGGGATGTACTGCTAAGGCTTTATAAAGTTCTGGTCAGGTCACATTTGGAATATTGAGTGTAATTTTGGGCCCCGTATTGGAGGAAGAACGTGCAAGCCCTGGAGAGGATCCAGAGCAGGTTCACAAGAATGATCCCAGGAATGAAAAGCTAGATGTATACGGAGCATTTGAGGACACTGGGTCTGGAGTCGACGGAGTTTAGAAGGATGAGGGGGGTTGTTATTGAAACTTATTTTATTTTTTTTTATACTTTTCCAATTCAATCAAATCAAATCCAATTCAGAGTCTCAACAAGTTGAGACATTTCAGATCCAGGCTGACAAGACAGGGCGAGCGACCAAACCACCCTGTCCTGGGCCTGATCTACATGAGCCAAGCTGATTGGATAAGGGGGAGGTTCCTCCTCCAAGACTTGAGCTCATTTGCATCTTAGCCAAAAGGCCGAGATGCCGCTTTTAAAAATTGCTTCATATGAAACATATGAAGCTTCAGTGTTACCTAATGACCTCAACCAAGTGCGGCCGACCATGGGCTGCCAACCATACTACACTTGATCTTAGCCAAAAGGCCGAGAAGCGAAGTTATTGAAACTTATGGAATATTGAAAGGCCTGGATACAGTGGATGTGGGGAAGATGTTTCCATTAGTAGGAAAGACTAGGATCCAAGAGCACTGCCTTAAAGTTAAAGTAAAAAAGTTTATTGATTAGTCATAAGTAAGGCTTACATTAACACTGCAATAACCTCTCATAATCTATGCTTTGATGAATAAATTATTCCCCTAGTCGCCACATTCCGGCGCCTGTTCGGGCCAATGCACCTAACCAGCACATCTTTCAGAATGTGGGAGGAAACCAGAGCACCCGGAGGAAACCCACGCAGAAACAGAGAGAATGTGCAAACTCCACACAGACAGTGACCCAAGCTGGGGAATCGAACGTGGGTTTCTGGTGGCTGTGAGGCAGCAGTGCTAACCACTGTGCCACCATGCTGCCTCAGAATAAAGAGACGACCCTTTAGAACAGAGATGAGGAATTTCTTCAGCCAAAGGATGGGGAATCTACGGAACTCATTGCCACAGAAGGTTGTGGAGGCCAGATCATTGAGTATATTTAAGACAGCGATAGATAGGTTCTTGATTGGTAAGGGGATCAAAGGTTTTACGTAGAACATAGAACATTACAGTGCAGTACAGGCCCTTCGGCCCTCGATGTTGCGCCGACCAGTGGTACCAATCTAAAGCCCCTCTAATCTACACTATTCCAATATCATCCATGTGTTTATCCAATAACCACTTGATCGCTCTCAACGTTGACAAGTCCACCACTGCTGCAGGCAGGGCATTCCACGCCCTTACTACTCTCTGAGTAAAGAACCTACCTCTAACATCTGTCCTATATCTCTCACCCCTCAATTTAAAGCTATGTCCCCTCGTGCTAGCCAACACCATCCGAGGAAAAAGGCTCTCACTATCCACCCTATCTAATCCTCTGATCATCTTGTATGCCTCTATTAAGTCACCTCTTAACCTTCTTCTCTCAAACGAAAACAACTCAAGCCCCTCAGCCTTTCCTCATACGATTTTCCCACCATACCAGGCAACATCCTGGTAAATCTCCTCTGCATCCTTTCCAACACTTCCACATCTTTCCTATAATGCGGCGACCAGAACTGTGCGCAATACTCCAAATGCGGCCGCACCAGAGTTTTGTACAGTTGCAGCATGACCTCCTGGCTCCGAAACTCAATCCCTCTACCAATAAAAGCTAACACACCGTACGCCTTCTTAACCACCCTATCAACCTGGGTGCCAACTTTCAGGGATCTATGCACATGGACACCCAGATCCCTCTGTTCATCCACACTACCAAGTATCTTACCATTCGCCCAGTACTCTGTATTCCTGTTACTCCTTCCAAAGTGAATCACCTCACACTTTTCCGCATTAAACTCCATTTGCCACCTCTCAGCCCAGCTCTGCAGCTTATCTATGTCCCTCTGTAACCTGCCACTTCCCTCCGCACTGTCTACAACTCCACCGACTTTAGTGTCATCCGCAAATTTACTAGTCCATCCTTCCACGCCCTCATCCAAGTTTTGGGGAAGTGGCAGGAGAATAGGGCTGAGAAACTCATCAGCCACGATTGAGAGGCAAAGCAGACTCGATGGGCTGAATGGCCTAATTCTGCTCCTATATCTTATGGTCTAAGAATCTATCCACCTTGGCTTTAAAAGTATTCAATGACCTTGCTCCACTGCCCTCTGGGGGAAGAGTGTTCCATGGACTCACCTTTAGAAAATGGATTTGTCCTCATCTCTGCCCGTCTTAAAAGGGAAACTCCTTATTTTTGAAATGTCCCCTAGTTCTAATCTCTTCCACAAGGGGAAAACATCCTTTCAGCACTCAATCTGTCAAGTCGCCTCAGGACCTTATATTTTTTGATAAGATCACCTCTCATTCCTCTAAATTCCAATGGATACAGCTCCAGTTTGTCCAACCTTTCCTCATAAGATAACCCCATCCCCTCCCAGGTGTGAAGCTTCTCTGAACTGCTTCTAATGTAATTATGTCCTTTCTTAAAGGAGGAGATCAAAGCTGTACAACTTGTCCAACTGTAGAAAAACATCCCTACTGTCCCATTTGGATAAACAACATTCCCTTTGCGTTCTGAATCACTTGTATACCAACACACTAGTTTGTTGGGAAAAATGGTTGTTTTTTTTTTTAAAAACTGACCACTAACCATCTTTGCTGGGTTTGCTTATCATGACCATGGACTGGATCTGCTGGGGCCGGCGCAGAAAGGCAAGGGTGAAAATCAATCCTGAATGTGTATAGTTATGATTTAGGTGGATTTGAAAAAAAATCTAAAATGTTCCTATCCCATTTCAGTTACATGGCAGTTCGTTTGTATAACTGGCAGGTTTCACAACCTACAACATCTCTCCCAGTTGCCGTAAATCATAGTCATTGAGAGAGAGATCATATGGTGGTCATTTGTTGATATAAAATTCTACGTCTTACAAATAAATTGGCTTCTAATACTTGAGATGAGGGTTGATAATATATGCAAGATTGAAATAGCACTTGTATTGTAATTGCCCAAACAGCATCAGGTCGGCATTAGTCAGCTTGGATTTTAAAACTACACCTTCACAATAGGCCATTACCACATCAGTTTCTTTCTCCCACTCATGAAAGAATACAGACTTTAAGCCACAAGTATCCTCAATAATTCTGAAAGAACTCATGCCATATTTCTACTGGTGGTCTAAATTTATTACTGATGTTCTACCAAACAGTTTACTTAAACCTCAAAAAAAGCAAAGTACAAACACTCAAGAATCGGAAGTCCATCAAAAAGGGAAACATCAAGGGCAAGAACTGTGTTGAGCAATAACGTAACAGCATGTTGTATTTTAAAGGGTTAGGGACTTTCAAAGTTGCAAAAATTCTCAGAAGTATACGGGGCTTACAAGAAAAGAGTAGCCCTGGAGAAAATAGGAACTGAATGTGTCTGCTTTGTACACATGCTGAACTTCAACATTTTAAATTTTGCTCATGGTTAACGAAATGAGTACGAGAAACATTTAAAACTGGACATTGGGTTGCTCATTTGAATCTTTAATAAATAATTCTCAGACACACACACAGGCTGTCTATTTGATCACCCTGAGGTGGAGATAATAAGAACATAAGAACTAGGAGCAGGAGTAGCCCACCTGGCCCCGCGAGCCTGCTCCGCCATTCAATAAGATGGCTGACCTTTTCATGGACTCAGCTCCACTTACGCACCTGCTCACCTTAATTCCTTTACTGTTTAAAAATTTATCTATCCTTGCTTTACAAACATTCAACGAGGTAACCTCAACTGCTTCATTGGGCAGGAAACTCCACAGATTCACAGTCCTAAATCTGCTTCCCCTTATTTTGAGGCCATGCCCCCTAGTTCTAGTTTCACCCGCCAGTGGAAACAACCTCCCTGCTTCTATCTTATCTATTCCCTTCATAATCTTATATGTGTCTATAAGATCTCCCCTCATTCTTCTGAATTCCAATGAGTATAGCCCCAGTCTACTCAGTCTCTCCTCATAACCCAACCCTCTCAATTCCGGAATCAACCTAGTGAATCTCCTCTGCACCCCCTCCAGTGCCAGTAGTATATCCTTTCTCAAGTAAGGAGACCAAAACTGTACACAGTACTCCAGGTGTGGCTTCACCAGCATCTTATACAGCTGCAAAATAACCTCCCTGCTTTTAAACTCCATCCCTCTAGCAATGAAGGACAAAATTCCATTTGCCTTCTTAATTACCTGCTGCACCTGCAAACCAACTTTTTGTGATTCCTGTACAAAGGCACCCAGGTCCCTCTGCACAGCAGCATCCTGCAATTTTTTACTATTTAAATAACAGTCCATTTTGCTGTTATTCCTACCAAAATGGACGACTTCAGATTTACCAACATTATACTGCATCTGCCAGACCCTTGCCCATTCACTTAGACTATCTATATCCCTTTACAGACTTTCAGCATCCTCTGCACACTTTGCTCTGCCACTCATCTTAGTGTCATCTATGTATTTTGACACACTGCACACGGTCCAACAATTGTGGTCCCAACACTGATCCCTGAGGCACATCACTAGTCACTGATCGCCAAGCAGAAAAACACCCATTTACCTCCACTCTCTGCTCTGTTAGTTAACCAATCCTCTATCCATGCTAATACATTACCCGTAACACCGTGCACCTTTATCTCATGTAGCAGTCTTTGGTGCGGCACCTTGTCAAATGCCTTCTGGAAATCCAGATACATCACATCCACAGGTTGCCCATTGTCCACTATGCACGTAATAACCAGCCTATAGTTACCTGCCTTTTGCCTACCCTCTTTTTTTTTTTTAAAGCAGTGCATCACATTTGCTGTTTTCCAATCTGCGGGAACCACCCTAGAGTCCAGCGAATTTTGGTAAATTACCACTAGTGCATTTGCTATTTACCCCCGCCATCTCTTTTTGTACCCTGGGATGCATTCCATCAGGACCAGGAGACTTGTCTACCTTTAGCCCCATTAACTTGCCCAATACTACCTCTTTAGTGATAATGATCCTCACCAGCCATAGCCTTCTTGTCATCAATTTCTGGCATGTTATTTGTGTCTTTCACTGTGATACCTGTTCAATGCCTCAGCCATTTCCTCATTTCCAGTTATGATGTCCCTCTTCTTGTGCTCTAAAGGACCAATGTTTACTTTAGCCAGTCTATCATTTTATATATTTGTAGAAACCGTTGCTATCTGTTTTTATATTCTGAGCTAGTTTACTCTCACAATCCATCTTACTTTTCTTTATAGCTTTTTTCATGGCTTTCTGTTGACCTTTAAAGACTTTCCAATCCTCTAGTTTCCCACTACTCTTTGCCACTTTGTATGCATTTTCGTTCAATCTGATACCCTCCTTTATTTCCTTAGATATCAATGGCTGATTATCTCTTTTTCTACAGTCCATCCTCATCACTGGTATATACTTTTGCTGAGCATTGTGAAAAAAATCACTTTGAAAGAGATGCCAGCGTTGGACTGGGGTGGGCACAGTAAAAGTCTCACAACGCCAGGTTAAAGTCCAACAGGTTTTGTTTGGAATTGTGAGCTTTCAGAGCACGACTCCTTCATCAGGTGATGAACCTGATGGAGGAGCAGTGCTCCGAAAGCTCGTGATTCCAAATAAACCTGTTGGACTTTAGCTTGGTGTTGAGAGACTTCTTACTATTTGATCACCCAACAGAATGACCAGATAATTAAATAATCATTGTTTACTATTAGAGATGCAACAATGTACATTAATATAGTACCTTGAATGTATCGAGAAGTTCTAAGGCGTTTCAGAGGGGTGTCTCATGACCAAGTTTGGCAAGAAGAATGTAAAAAGGTGATGTAGGAGATGTTGGCATTATGGTAATGTCATTTGGATAAGTAAAGCAGAGGCCCAGGCTATGTCCCTGGGAATAAGGTTTCAAGTTCCACTACAGCAACTTCTGAATTTAAATTCAATTAATAAATCTGGAATACAACACTAGTTTTAGTAATTATGACAATGAAACTAACATTGATTATCCACTTTGCTAGGAGAACAGAGGTAAAGAGCATTTCTTAAATGGAGGGAGATTGGGAAGCATTAATGTCCAAAGGGACCTGGATGTCTTTGTTCAAAGAACAAAGAACAAAGAACAATACAGCACAGGAACAGGCCCTTCGGCCCTCCAAGCCCGCGCCGCTCCCCGGTCCAGGATTGAATCCTGAATCCAGGATCCCCGCCCAATTTTCCAGCCTATCTACATACCAATATCCTATCCACCGAGCTATCCCTCACAGCTACGATGCTTTGTTCATTACAACCTATTAACTTACCCCCACCCCCCCATTCCAGACCATGTGATCTCCAGGGAGAGGCGAAAACCCAGAGTGAAAAACCCCAGGGCCAATATGGAGAAAAAAAAATCTGGGAAATTCCTCTCCGACCCCCTGAGGCGATTGAAACAAGTCCAGGAGATCACAATGGCCCCGATCGGAAAATGCTTCCCAACCCTAGTCATTTCCACTTCCACGAACACCATATGAATTCCCTGCCCCCGAGACAGGTTCCCAACTATCCGCAGTCTCACTCTGTACTGGCACCAGCAAGATGATCATAGAATGAAGCCTTGAAACGAGAAACCAGGAACAATTAGCCCGCGCCGCTCCCTGGTCCAAACTAGACCACTCTTTTGTATCCCTCCATTCCCACTCCGTTCATATAGCTGTCTAGATAAGTCTTAAACGTTCCCAGTGTGTCCGCCTCCACCACCTTGCCCGGCAACACATTCCAGGCCCCCACGACCCTCTGTGTGAAATATGTCCTTCTGATATCTGTGTTAAACCTCCCCCCCTTCACCTTGAACCTATGACCCCTCGTGAACGTCACCACCGACCCGGGGAAAAGCTTCCCACCGTTCACCCTATCTATGCCTTTCATAATTTTATACACCTCTATTAAGTCTCCCCTCATCCTCCGTCTTTCCAAGGAGAACAACCCCAGTTTCCCCAATCTCTCCTCATAACCAAGCCCCTCCATACCAGGCAACATCCTGGTAAACCTCCTCTGTACTCTCTCCAAAGCCTCCACGTCCTTCTGGTAGTGTGGCGACCAGAACTGGACGCAGTATTCCAAATGCGGCCGAACCAACGTTCTATACATCTGCAACATCAGACCCCAACTTTTATACTCTATGCCCCGTCCTATAAAGGCAAGCATGCCATATGCCTTCTTCACCACCTTCTCCACCTGTGACGTCACCTTCAAAGATCTGTGGACTTGCACACCCAGGTCCCTCTGCGTCTCTACACCCTTTATGGTTCTTCCATTTATCGTGTAGCTCCTCCCTACATTATTCCCACCAAAATGCATCCCTTCGCATTTATCAGGATTGAACTCCATCTGCCATTTCCTTGCCCAAATTTCCAGCCTATCTATATCCTTCTGTAGCCTCTGACAATGTTCCTCACTATCTGCAAGTCCTGCCAGTTTTGTGTCGTCCGCAAACTTACTGATCACCCCAGTTACTCCTTCTTCCAGATCATTTATATAAATCACAAACAGCAGAGGTCCCAATACAGAGCCCTGCGGTACACCACTAGTCACAGGCCTCCAGCCGGAAAAAGACCCTTCCACTACCACCCTCTGTCTTCTATGACCAAGCCAGTTCTCCACCCATCTAGCCACCTCCCCCTTTATCCCATGGGATCCAACCTTTTTCACTAGCCTACCATGAGGGACTTTGTCAAATGCTTTACTAAAGTCCATATAGACAACATCCACGGCCCTTCCTTCGTCAACCATTTTGGTCACTTCTTCAAAAAACACCACCAGGTTCGTGAGGCATGACCTCCCTCTCACAAAACCATGTTGACTATCGTTAATGAGTTTATTCCTTTCTAAATGCGCATACATCCTATCTTTAAGAATCTTCTCCAACAACTTCCCCACCACGGACGTCAAGCTCACCGGCCTATAATTACCCGGGTTATCCTTCCTACCCTTCTTAAATAACGGGACCACATTGGCTATCCTCCAATCCTCTGGGACCTCACCTGTGTCCAGTGACGAGACAAAGATTTGCGTCAGAGGCCCAACTATTTCACCTCTCGTCTCCCTGAGCAGCCTTGGATAGATTCCATCAGGCCCTGGGGATTTGTCAGTCTTTATATTCTCTAACAAACCTAACACTTCCTCCCTTGTAATGGAGATTTTCTCCAACGGTTCAACACTCCCCTCCGAGACACTCCCAGTCAACACATCCCTCTCCTTAGTGAATACCGACGCAAAGTATTCATTTAGGATCTCCCCTACCTCTTTGGGCTCCAAGCATAAGTCCCCACTTTTGTCCCTGAGAGGTCCGATTTTTTCCCTTACAACCCTTTTGTTCCTAACGTATGAATAAAATGCCTTGGGATTCTCCTTAATCCTGTCTGCCAAGAACATTTCGTGACCCCTTTTTGCTCTTCTAATTCCCCGTTTGAGTATTTTCCTACTTTCATTATACTCCTCCAGAGCTCCCTCCGTTTTTAGCTGCTTGGACCTAACATACGCCTCTCTTTTCCTTTTGACCAGTCCCTCAATTTCCCTGGTTATCCACGGTTCTCTAATCCTACCCTTCCTATCCTTCTTTTTTACAGGCACATGCTTGTCCTGTAGCCCTAACAACCGTTCCTTAAAAGACTGCCACATACCAGATGTGGATTTACCCTCAAACAGCCTCTCCCAATCAAGAGCTGCCAATTTCTGCCTGATCCCAATAAAGTTAGCCTTCCCCCAATCCAACACCTTACCCTTGGGACACCACTCATCCTTTTCCATCACTATCCTAAAGCTAACAGAATTGTGGTCACTATTTGCCACATTCATTCGTCACTGAAGGCTATCATGCAGATGCAGTAAGCAATTAGGAAGGCAAGTGGCATTTATCGCAAGAGGATTTGAGTAGAAGAGTAAAGATGTATATAACCTTGGTTAGACCACACCTGGAGTGTTGTGCCCAGATTTGGTCCCCTTCTCTAAGGAAGGCTATACTTACCATGGAGCGAGTGCAGCAGAGAGTCATTAGACTAATCCTGGGATGGCAGGATTGCGTTATAAGGAATGATTGAGGAAACTGGGCCTGTATTCGAATTGTATTTCAAAGAATGAGAGGTGACCTCATTGAAGCCATAAAAATTCTTTACAGGGTGTGACAGAGTAGATGTAGAAAGGATGTTTCCCTTGGCTAGAGTAGTCTAGGACTAGGGGACAGAGGGAGTGGAGCAAAGGTTTACCAGGCTGATTCCTGGGATCGCAAGCAGATCACATGGGGAGAGACTAAGTCTTTTGGATTATATTCATTGGAATTTAAAAGAGTGAGGGGGGATCTCATAGAAACTTATAAAATTCGAACAGGATTAGACAGAGTGGATTCAGAAAGAATGTTCCTAATGGTGGAGGAGTCCAGAACTAGGGGTCATAGTTTGAGGATAGGGGGTAAACCTTTTAGGACTGAGATGAGAAGAAACTTCTTCACCCAGAGGGTGGTGAATGTGTGGAATTCACTACAACAGAATGTCGTTGAAGCCAAAACATTGTATGATTTCAAAAAGAAATTAGATATAGCTCTTGGGGCTAAAGGCATCAAGGGATACAGGGAAGGGGAGGGGGGGTGAAATCAGGACATTGAATTTGATGATCAGTCATGATCAAAATGAATGGCAGAGAAGGCTTGTAGGGCCAAATGGCCTAGTCCTGTTTCTATTTTCTATGTATTTCTATGTATGTATGAGTGCCTCAGAATAAGGAGCAGGCCATTTAGGACTGGAGACGGAGGAATTTCTTCAATCTGAGGGTGGTGAATCTTTGGAATTCAGTCATGTGTGTGACGTTGGTTGATAGATTGCTAGATAGTAATGACAGCAAAGGTTATTGGTAGGATGGGAAATTGTCATTGAGGTGGACGCTCAGCCATGATCTAGTTAAATGGCAGAGCAGGCACAAGTGGCTGAATGGCCTATTCCTATACCCATGTTCCTAGGATTGTTGGGCTGAAGGAGATTACAGAATTAGGAAAGGGCAAGGTGTGGAGAGTGTCAAAACAAGGATGAGGTTTTTAAAAAACATTTGCTTAATCAGGAGCCAATATAGGGGTGATGCACCAACATGACTTGGTACGAGTTAGTACACAGGCACCAGAGTTTTGCATGACAGAGCAATCAGACACCACAAACCAGCAAAAGTATCAAGTATGAAAAATGGCAAGTTGTACTACTGCTATATTTACACCAACTTCACATACCGATATTTAGTTAAAAATGCAGCAGAGTTGTCAACACAAGTTTAGACAAAATCATATTGCTGCAGGTTACTATTTAAACATAGCACATGCAGAGCGAAGTAGCACCACTTTTATCAGACAACATTCTTCTGGTTCCAAGTAAACAAGTTTATAACATGGAATGGAATGCAAATTTGAATTAGTGAGCTCCACGGCATTTAATTAACAAGATTATAATGATTAATGATGTCAACTTACCTACTATTTTAGTAATGAATTATTTGCTATTGGAATAGGTGCTTAACTTCTCAATCTTAAAAAAAAGTTTAAAAGCTTGACATTCAACCTTCCCTTCCAAATGGCTTGACTCCAGTTAAAGTTCCTCAATGCTGAATGGGCAAAAAAAAGATACTGTACAATTTTGAGGGAGCACATGAACCTTTAACAGTAATGTTCCTTCACTATAAGTATTAATATGTCTAAAAATATCATTTATATTGGCAGTCATTGGACTACATTGTAATCAAGAGCCAAAGCACAAGCAAAAATGCATGAAATATAGCAAGCTTGCCAAGTGGACAGGGTTTCAAAGCCAGTCAATATTTAGGAAAAATCAGGTAACTTTATAATACGAATGGAGGCCAACATACAAACCAATTCATTTCATTAGGAATGGAACTGGAGCCTTTGGTGGGTCAGAGACCTTGCTCTCTTCCACTTTTGTAAAGAGGCAGGTTAAGCCGTAAAGTGAAGTAATTTCTGGTATTCACAGTTATAGATATCTTTTAGTTTTTTCAGCTCAATCTGCTGGTCATTATCTTTAGATGCCGCTTCACGGGAGGAATTATTTTCAATACAGTTGCCTTTCCTAAAATAAGGAAGATGTAAACTTTAGGATAGTAATGGAAAAAGATGAGTGTTGTCCTATGGGTAAGGTGCTGAATTGGGGGAAGGCTAACTATAGCCGGATTAGGCAGGATTTGGTGGCTGTTGATTGGGAGAGGCTGTTCGAGGGTAAATCCACATCTGGCATGTGGGAATCTTTTAAGGAGCAGTTGATAGGACTGCAGGACGGGCATGTGCCTGCAAAGAGGAAGGATAGGAAAGGTAGGATTCGAGAGCCGTGAATAACCAGTGAAATTGTGGGTCTAATCAAAAAGAAAAAAAAAGAGACATACATGAGGTCCAGGCAGCTAAAAGCAGATGGAGCACTGGAGGAATACAGAGAAAGTAGAAAAGAACTCAAACAGGGAGTTAGAAGGGCAAAAAGGAGTCATGAAATGTCCTTGGCAGACATGATTAAGGAGAATCCTAAGGCATTTTATACATACGTTAGGAACAAGAGGGTTGTTAGGGAAAGAATCTGACCTCTCGGGGACAAAGGAGGGGAATTATGCTCAGAACCAAAGGAAGTAGGTGAGATCCTAAACGAATACTTTGCATCAGTATTCACAAAGGAGAGGGATATGTTGACTGGTAGTGTCTTAGAGAGATGTGTTGACCCATTAGAAAAAATCTCAAATACAAGGAAGTGTTAGGTTTTTTCGGAAACATTAAGACAGACAAATCCCTAATAGAGGTGTATAAAATTATGAAGGGCATAGATAGAGTGAACAGTGGGAAGCTTTTTCCCAGGTCGGAGGTGACGAACACAAGGGGTCACGGTTCAAGGCGAGGGGGGGCAAGGTTCAACACAGATGTCAGAGGGACGTATTTTACAGAGGGTGGTGGGGGCCTGGAATGCACTGCCAAGCAAGGTGATTGAGGCAGACACGCTGGGATCGTTTAAGACTTATCTAGATAGCCACATGAACAGACTGGGAATAGAGGGATACAAAAGAATGGTCTAGTGGGCACATGAGCGGCGCAGGCTTGGAGGGCCGAAGGGCCTGATCCTGTGCTGTATTGTTCTTTGTTTGTTCTCTTTGAAGTACGTTAACCAACCTTATTCATTGTAACCACAAAATTGCCAAGGCTTTGAAAGTTGAGGAGAGGATTAATCATATTGAATTAAATGGTTTGAGATACACACTCAGTGTTGGTCCTTTTCCAATATTGGAAAGCCTGCACTGTAATATAGAAGAAACATCTGTATAAAAATACAAGTACAACATTAATAACTGGTAAAAAAGCAGACTGCAACTCTCAGCTTCTGGTGCAAGATACATTGTGCAACATTTTCTTCTGCCTGCAAAGATGTATTACCTTGATTTTTTTTAAAACAATTTTGTGCTAAAACAGTGCACATCAGGATGAGTATCAACTGTTCTTGTGCAGTTATGGCCAACAGGTTTTAAAAAAACATTTGGAAATGTGCAAAGGTTGATCAAAAACAGTTTTGGGTGTGGCCTCTCATTGGAACTTGGCTGTAAGAGGTTTTTTTTTAAGGATACTGACTCACCCAATAACTTCTACAGACAGAGGATAAACATTTCAAATAGTTAATGCAAGCTTAACTACCTGAAAAGTTTGAAGTCATTTGCATTCAACAGCAATCATTTATACTCACTTAAACAATCATGTGGCTATCATTTATCAATTGTATCCAAGGGCAATCGTTTAGCTATCATTTCACAGCAATTGCATTCAGAAGCAATCATTTATCAATTACTTAGCATCAATTGCACTCAAAACTAGTCATTTTGCTATCATTTAACATTTATAGCCACCATGATTGACTGTCAATTTCCCTAATCCACAGTTCTTAGAAACATTGCTTAAGCAGTTGGACATTTATTTTCCATATTTCTAAATTTCCATAGCTTCAAACATCATAAAACTGAGCTAACTTTAGAAAAGGATCTTGTTTTAATTAAATACTTTTATGCTTTTCTTCATAACCTGTAACCAGACGAATTTTCTTCCCCCGGAACAATCTTCTTCTGTTTCAGTCCCCCTACCTACCCCCCATCACATCATTACCTTTCAAATGCCAACCTGTCTCGACAAGGTAAGCCAACATAAGACAGTATTAAGGCCATGGACCAAAAGCTTGCTGAAACAGGTTAAGTAGCTTTTAAAGACTCAGGGAAAATCACAGGTCACTTTCCTCACAATGCAGGCTTCGGACCCCTAGTTAACACCGACATTGCGATCCTGAAAGCGTGGGGGAAAATCCTGGCCTGGGTGTCTGAAATAGGTGGGATTTTCCAGTCCCGGTAGCAGTGGGGACCATTGCTGGCAGGACTGGAAAATCCTGGCAGAATGGTCTTGCATTCTTTTGGATTTTTTGAATTATCAAGGTAAATGCAAGCCAGAAAAAAAAACATTTGCTCCCTACTTCCCCAGATTGCAGTAGTTCTCCTCTTCTCTTCCCCAACCCCACTTTCTCCCGAACCCACTTATTCCCCGCCCCATCCAGGGCCGGCCTGAAGACGCCACTTCGGGTTTCTGGCTGATCCTCACTGGTTTTGAAGTTGCAGCAGGATTGGAGTCTTCAACGTCCATCAAGAATAGCTCAGTAACACCATAGCCCAAAAGACATAGCTGGTAGACTGAGTCTGCAGCAGGCGGTGAGGAAACGAAGAGGGAAAAACCTACTTGTCCTCACCAATCTACCTGTCACAAGTGCATTTGTCATCTGCATTGGTACGTGGACCACCGCACAGTCCTTGTGGCGACAAAGTCCCGTCTTCACCTTGAGAATAGCCTCCATCATGTAGTGTGGCACTACCACCTTGCAAATAGGATAGATTTCAAGCAGGTCTAGCAAATCAAGACTGGGGATCCATGAGGCGGTGAGCCATCAACAGCAGCGGAATTGGACTCAACTACAATCTGTATGTAACCTGATGGCCCATGAGTATATGCCCCACGCTGTCAGAAGCTGCACTAGGCATACCTAAAAATGGAGGTGAAGCTACAATACAGGCATCAAGAAGCCCAACAAAACTGAAGTCAATGGGAACCAGGGGCAAAACTCTCCAATGGTTGGTGTCACATCCAGCACAAAAGGAAGATGGCTGTGGTTGTTTCAGGTCTACTATCTCAGCCCCAGAACATCACTGCAGGAGTTCCTCAGGGGAACATCCTAGGGCCAGAAGTGTGGATGTTCAATGATGATTGTGCTATGTTGAGGACTATTTATAGCTCCTCAGATACTAAATCAGTCCATTTCTAAATGCAGCAAGACCAGGGCAACATTCAGGCTTGGGATGATAACTGGCGAGTTACATTTGCACCACTCAGGTGTCAGCGATGCGCATCTCCAACAAGAAAGAATCCAACTATATCTCCTTGACATTCAATGGCATTACCATCACTGAATTCCATATGATCAACATCCTGAGGGTTAATATTGGTCAGAATTACAACTGGACTAGCCATATAAATACTGAGGCCATAGGAACCGGTCAGAGGCTAGGAAATTCACCTCCCAACTCCCCAATGCCTGTTCACGAGCTATAAAAGAGTCCAGAGTGTGATGAACACTCTCCACTTGCCTGGATGAGTGCAGCTCCAACAACACTGATGAAACTGGAAACCAACCAAGATGTAGCAGCCTGTTTGATTGGCACCCCATACAGCAACTTAAGCACTCACGCCCTGCAACACTGATGCACACTGGCAGCAATGTGTACATCCACAAGACACTCTGTGGCAACTCATCCCCTGCAACAGTACTTTTCAAATCCATGACTGCTACCATCTAGGACATGGGCAACAGATAAATGGGAACACCAACACTTAACAATTTCCCCTCCAAGTCACTCACCATCCTGACTTGAAATATACCACTGTTCCTTCACTGTTGCTGGGTCAAAATTCTGGAACTCCTTCCCTAACAGCGCAGTAAGTTTACTTAAAAGGTTCAGGAAGGCTGCTCAGCACCTTCTCAGTAGCAAGTAGGGATGGACAATAAATGCTGGCCGAGCCAGTGACACCCACATCCCATGCAAAAAATGGAAAAAAATCATGTATGCCATTTAAAACTTAGTTAAGGCTCTTGCTGAAAAGGTATCTCCAAAGTCTGGGGAAGAATTGAATATTTTACGGCATAAGATGTGTATTATATTAAAATACTGACTGTATTGAACTGCATTTGAAAATGCCAAGATGACAACGAATCTATATATTAGGCTACAGTTCAGGGTATAGCAAGCAGTCTTGAGGACTCCATTACGGAAAGCAAATTGGAGCTATGGAAAAAAAATAGATTCAGAATGAGAAAGAAGAACATGGGGAGATGACAAAACAGCACACTTAAAGCAAATAAAGATTCACAGAAAAAAAGGTGGAGGCGAATTTTGTGTACTGCAATTCAACAACTCGATACAGAACCAGGAATGGTCCAGATAATTTAGAACTTCACATCACAAAATGGAAGGACATGGGCTCTCCACAAATTTCCCAACATGAAGCTCCCAATCTCAGTCTATTTGGCAAAAGAGTTTTTTGGGGGGGGGGGGGGGTGACTTGCCCACATCAGGAGGAACAGACCATGTTTTTTTTTAAAAAACTGGTGCACTATCGAACAATCTGAAGTGTGTCACATGGTCAACAGTTCAAGTGTGATTTTTGTTCTTGTACAGGAAATATTTCTCTGCACAAATGGGATCACATGGTACATTTATCTTAAAAGAACAAACACACAAGGGGAAATCAATTACTCCAAACAAACTATTCAAATATTGTTAGTTTCTGCATCCAAAAATACTTATCCTAATTTCCAACTAAAATCTCAATGATTTAGATTTCCTTTCAATATATACACTCGTCCAAACTGTGCCAAGGAAAACAAATCTACATTTATATAGCAAATTTCTCAGCCTCAGAATAAGTTGAAGCATTTCACAATTAAGTATGTTTTACGCAAGAGGAAATGCACAGCAAGAACTGTTCACATTGAGGTCCCACAAACAGCAATAAAATAAGTAACCATATCATGGAGGCCATTCAGCCCATCGAGCCTGCACCAAAAACAATCCCACCCAGAACCCATCCCCATAACCCCACTTATTTATCCTGCTAATCTCCCTGACACAAAAAGGAAATTGAGCACGGGCAATCAACCTATCCCGCACATCTTTGGACTGTGGGAAGAAACTAGAGCACCCAGAGGCAACCCACACAGACACGGAGAGAACATGCAAACTCCTCACAGACAGTCACCCGAGGTCAGGATTGAACCCGGGTCCCTGGCGCTGTGAGGCAGCAGTGCTAACCACTGTGCCTCCATGCTGGATGAAACCAAGTCACTCGAATTCCTCTGCTCCATTTGAAAAGGTAAACAAGACAACGTTCATTTGAAAGATATTTCCAGGTGTGCACCACTTCACCAATACTACACTGAAGTGACAGCACACGCACTCTAGTCCCTAAAGCGTATAATCACGAGATGGTCACCCCACAAGTTGGAAGATTTTAGCAGAGAAAGGGGACAAGGACCCACTTTCCAGCAATGAAGCACAGCATGGGAGGTGGATCTGAGTAGAACAATACAAGAAATTCCCGGCAGCCAAAACTACACAATAGGTGTAGAGTGCTGGATATAAGAACATAAGAACATAAGAAATAGGAGCAGGAGTAGGCCATCTAGCCCCTCGAGCCTGCCCCGCCATTCAATAAGATCATGGCTGATCTGACGTGGATCAGTACCACTTACCCGCCTGATCCCCATAACCCTTAATTCCCTTACCGATCAGGAATCCATCCATCCGCGCTTTAAACATATTCAGCGAGGTAGCCTCCACCACTTCAGTGGGCAGAGAATTCCAGAGATTCACCACCCTCTGGGAGAAGAAGTTCCTCCTCAACTCTGTCTTAAACCGACCCCTCTTTATTTTGAGGCTGTGTCCTCTAGTTTTAACTTCCTTACTAAGTGGAAAGAATCTCTCCGCCTCCACCCTATCCAGCCCCCGCATTATCTTATAAGTCTCCATAAGATCCCTCCTCATCCTTCTAAACTCCAACGAGTACAAACCCAATCTCCTCAGCCTCTCCTCATAATCCAAACCCCTCATCTCCGGTATCAACCTGGTGAACCTTCTCTGCACTCCCTCCAATGCCAATATATCCTTCCTCATATAAGGGGACCAATACTGCACACAGTATTCCAGCTGCGGCCTCACCAATGCCCTGTACAGATGCAGCAAGACATCCCTGCTTTTATATTCTATCCCCCTCGCAATATAGGCCAACATCCCATTTGCCTTCTTGATCACCTGTTGTACCTGCAGACTGGGCTTTTGCGTCTCATGCACAAGGACCCCCAGGTCCCTTTGCACGGTAGCATGTTTTAATTTGTCTCCATTGAGATAGTAATCCCATTTGTTATTATTTCCTCCAAAGTGTATAACCTCGCATTTCTCAACGTTATACTCCATTTGCCATATCCTCGCCCACTCACTCAGCCTGTCCAAATCTCTCTGCAGATCTTCTCCGTCCTCCACACGATTCACTTTTCCACTTATCTTTGTGTCGTCTGCAAACTTCGTTACCCTACACTCCGTCCCCTCCTCCAGATCATCTATATAAATGGTAAACAGTTGCGGCCCGAGTACCGATCCCTGCGGCACGCCACTAGTTACCTTCCTCCAAGGGTGGTGAGGGATTGGAATGCCCTGCCAGCATCAGTAGTAAATGCGCCTAGTTTGGGGGCGTTTAAGAGATCCGTAGATAGGTTCATGGACGAAAAGAAATTGGTTTAGGTTGGAGGGTCACAGTTTTTTTTTAACTGGTCGGTGCAACATCGTGGGCCGAAGGGCCTGTTCTGCGCTGTAATGTTCTATGTTCTATGTTCTAACCGGAAAAACACCCATTTATTCCGACTCTTTGCTTCCTGTCGGATAGCCAGTCCCCAATCCACTTTAACACACTACCCCCAACTCCGTGTGCCCTAATCTTCTTCAGCAGCCTTCAGCAGATATCAATCATAACAACTGGAAAGGAAAACTACAGGCCACATCACCATGAGGCAAGTGCTTATTCCTGGGTGAGCAGTAAAAGCATCGAGAAAGGGCAAATACATAACAGCTATCAAGAGTGCTGGAAAACTGACTTGAAGTAATTGCAATCCAAAAGATGGTTTGTGCTTATTTAATAAAGTTAGAATTGCAAGAAGATAAATATTAAACAATGGGTGGCCTCTGAGTCTTGAAGATGAAATATCTACAGTTGTATTCATAAGGGGTTTATGTGGTTCATTTGGTTTCCCAGGACAAAAGGTAATGTATGGGGATGGAAGAAATGGCATTGAAATCCCAATCTGGGACATCTCGAAGGGATCATGGGGATAGATTGCAGGGAATTGGTTTTCTTGTGTTTGGGTTTTATCGGTGTGATTTCACAAAGAAACAGTCAGTTGAATTCTGGCAGAAGCAGAGAGTTTGGAGAGCAGCAGCCAAAGAGGTATCTGACTTTGGAGTCACTTAGCAAGGAAGCAGTAAAACACACGCTGTAGCTGGGACATCCGCAATTGTGAAGTCGTAAAAGAGAGTTGGAGGTTACCTTGCCTGACACTAATGAAGGAACCACAACAAATCTCATACCTCAGAGAAGAGTGGGAACATGGAGGAGAATCAAAGTGGATTCCTGAGAGCTGTGGCACAACATGGCTTGGTCCCAAGTAAAGGAATCCTCAAGATTCTGTAAAGTACAGGGCAACTCTTAGACGGAAATAAAGTTATCCAGGGAGTGGTTTTTTGAGATTTTCAGGCTTAAAAATGTTTATGAAATATAGTGTTATGTTAGCAGTATTTGTTTTGGTTAATTTTTGCACAATAAAGGTTGATGTTTAAAATGTGAAACCCTGCGGTGCAATTCATTTAGGTAATACCTGGGAGTTTGGATTTCCTTTTCAAAGTTATTAGCCTCCATCTAGAGCATAACAATACAATACAGAAAGGAATTAAGTAGATGGAAACGGGTAAAAGTACTGTTGATTTGCAAGATAGTATACTACAAACAAGAAATAACTCAAGGAACTGAAATATAGAACCCCTACAATGCAGAGGGAGGCCATTTGGCCCATCAAGTGCACCAATAACAATCCCACCCAGGCCCTATTCCCGTAACCCAAGTATTTACCCTGCTAACCCCCACTGACACCAAGGGACACTTTAGAACAAAAAAACAAAGAACAAAGAAAATTACAGCACAGGAACAGGCCCTTCGGCCCTCCAAGCCTGCACCGACCATACTGCCCGACTTAACCAAAACCCCCTACCCTTCCGGGGACCATATCCCTCTATTTCCATCCTATTCATGTATTTGTCAAGACGCCCCTTAAAAGTCACTATCGTATCCGCTTCCACTACCTCCCCCGGCAACAAGTTCCAGGCACCCACTACTCTGTGTAAAAGACAATTGACAATAGTTTCACGGTCATCGTTATTAGACTTTTAATTCCAAATTCAAATTCCACCGTCTGCCGTGGTGGGATTCGAACCTGGGGTCCCCAGAGCATTGCCCTGGGTCTCTGGATTACTGATCGAATGACAATACCACTATGCCACTGCCTCCCCTACCTCTAGTAGGGACAATCCACCTAACCTGTACATCTTTGGAGTGTCGGAGGAAATCAGAGCACCGGAGGAAACCCACACAGACACGGGAAGGACGTGCAAACTCCACAGACACAGTAACCCAAGGCCGGAATTGAACCCGGGTCCCTGGCGCTGTGAGGCAGCAGTGCTAACCACTGTGCCACCGTGCCTAATTGATATAAAAGGTTATAATGTAACCAAAACAAAAACTGGACTTCAGCTGGGCAAGATACAGGAACCGAAAAAAGTCTCACTACAGAACTTTTGCAAGACAACACAAGCTGGAAAACAAAAGGAGAGATGGCCTTAAAATAAATACATTTATTTGCTTTGGTATGGTTACGTTGATAGTGCTTAAAATTTGTGTTGGCAGGACTTTGGAATCAGTCAACATTTTGGGACCATAGGCCGTTGAATAGTGGAAAATGAATTTCTAGACAATGCAGAGATCTGCAGCGATATACGTTATAATTATAGGAGAATTTAAGAATAAATTGGAATAAAACAAACATTTCAGATCAGAATAAGAGGTCCTTACAATGCAGCCAGGGTAGGTTTCCCTGATAAATACAAAATGTCTAATGAAACTGCTCCTATTAGCGCTATGAAAGGACTTTCCTAGGATTAGCAAAGATGGAGAATTTTATGTTAGGCAATCAGAAGCAGTCATGATTTTTGATCCTGTTTCCAGCTTGCTGCTCATCAGCCAACATACTTCACCCATCTCCTGAATGAACAGCATAAATCTGAGACCTTTCTGATCTGTGCTTTTACCAACAGTTATTGCATGGCAAATAGACTTACAGCTTTTCAACAGGGAGCAGCCTACGTCTATACACAGATAATTTATTAAGAAAAAAATGACTTATGAAGACTGAGGATTTAAATTACTTTGTGCACTAGTATACTAACCCCAAGATTTGTCTAAATTTGCCTTTATTACTGTCCTGACATTTTTAATCCATTAAAAGTAAAATGGGTTAATATGAAATAAAATAATTTAATGTCTACTTAATTTAATGCCACATATTTTTACGGTCTTAATACCAGAATTGAATTAAGCTATTATGGAATTCCTTGAACCAAATAAAGTTTACTCCACTAAGATTTAATTCCCAATTATCTATAAATCATTTTTCCCCTCATCAAAACAATAATACAATCAATCAATTTCATACCAGTGAATGTAGAACTTAAAATTATTTACAAGTCTTTCGTTTGCTGCTCAGTTGTACTTCAATGATAACAAAACTCATTAACAATGGCTGTTTTTTTGTGAAGAATTACAGCAGCAACATTCAATGCCTTGACTGACTTAAGATAGTTCTCCGCTCCCCACCGACCCCCGCCCCCCCCAACACCGATCCACCCCCCCTCCCCCACACAAGCTTAACCATCCCTCTGCAGTGCACCCCTAATTATCATCTGCAATGGATAAAAAATGGCTGTATTATTTTACTAACGAATGTATGTAACAGAAGACAGATAGCATTCAGTTACAACCATTCCACAGAGTCTCTGTCTGTCCATTGAATACAATTATATTTTTGAAAAGCAGTTACAATAGAAATCAGATGTGGGGAAGTCACACTGGAACAATGAGGGTGGTCTTTTCCAGTTTACAGTCAAAGGCATTTGCTGGGGACATTTTCTTTGTTCTGTTGATCACTGGGGTACAAAAACACGGACGGCACGGTGGCCTCACAGCGCCAGGGACCCGGGTTCGATTCCCGGCTTAGGTCACTGTCTGTGCGGAGTCTGCACATTCTCCCCATGTCTGCGTGGGTTTCCTCTGGGTGCTCCGGTTTCCTCCCACAGTCCGGAGGACGTGCTGGTTAGGTGCATTGGCCATACTAAATTCTCCCTCAGTGTACCGAACAGGTGCCAACTAGGGGAATTTCACAGTAACTTCATTGCAGTGTTAATATAAGCCTACTTGTGACAATAAATAAACTTTTAAACTAAAAATAGCACTCATAGCATACTGTAAAAGCACTGTTCTCCAGATCATTTCCACAACTCAAAATAAAAATCTGGTGTCTAAAATAAAAATCACTGAGCAACTAGAAGGAAAAACTGCAAAAAAATATATATATTCTGGGTCAACATTTTCAATCTAAAGTCATCAACTATCAATTTTCCAAATGGCAGAAAAGAAAATGGCAACCACTTCTGCCAACATCAGATGCGTTGCTTCTTGCAATCAGTAGCATGAAACCTCAAAAAAATTGCAAAGTGACATCAACTGCCAGACCCTCCTTTCTACAAGCTTTAGGCGAACAAGTTTACAGTTTCAGCAGCTTAGCTGTGAAAATCACATCCTTAGTTAGTCAGCTCAAAAAGAGCACCTGTGCAATTTAAAAGTCAAATAAATCAAGCATGTCTACCTGATCTTTCACTGAACTGCATCCTGCATAAACCAAAGCAGATGAAGTTTTTTTTCCGGAAGCTAAAAGCTAATATTAACTCAGTCCACAGTCTGAAGTATACTCTCCACTCCTGCATCACATTACCTTGAACAATGCAGCAAGTAATAGCATGTTGAAATCTGAATGAACAAATTCTGGTTTCTAACCTATATGCTTTAACACCAGCACACCAAGTACAAACCGCAGTGCCATGGCTATTTATCGGACTAATGCACGAGATTCAATGTTAGAGGTAAATCACAGAGCCAGAACAATTAGTTCATATCTTATTTAGAACTGAGCAGTATATCCAGATCAAAACCAACACATTCCATCTCTGGGCATTAGGTGGATAAGTACTCACGTCCAGTGTCCAAAAACAATAGCTCTGTTGGAATTAGGGTTAGACTTCTAAGTATTGCAAAAAGTTAATGCTCTTGAAGCAAGGAAATGCTGCAGCTCTGCCATTATTGTGGACTTCCTCACATGTAGAAACATCCGCTCTATGTCATATCAACTCATTTCAAAATTTAAGATCTCTATCAGGTCAATCCCTTGTCTTTCTAGAATCTTTGCTGATAGTTGTACTCTCTTGGTTCTGTTACAGTTCTTTCAAATGGACACTCCCCCAAGTGTGGTCTAAGGTTACATATACATGGCTCAAACATGTTTCTTAAATAGAATATCATGGTTATTATAATCTCAGTGCTTTGTTTATGGTGAAAAGCAGCCCCAGTACTGATCCCACAAAAATGAAATTTACTAAATTCCAAAAAATCAACTCACTGGATGACTGATCTCATTTCCTCAACTCCTCTTTTAGGTCCTTCCTGGACCAATCTCCAATCAAGAAAAAGCAGACATCTTGCCAAAGGGTTCTACCATAACAGCTTACATTTCCAAAGCACCCTGAACTAATAAAACAACCCAAAATGCTTCATGGGGCCTTTATCAAACAAAATTTGATAGTGAGGTACACAGTGCGATATTAGACCAAAGAGGTAGGTTTCAATGAACATTTTAATGGAGGAAAGCAAAATAGGAAAGCAGAGATGTTTATGAGTAAATTCCAGAACTTGGGGTCTTGGCAGCTGAAGCACAATCACCAATGGCACAGCGACTAAATCCTGGCACTTACAAGAGGCTGGAAGTGGAAAAGTGAAAAGGTTATGAAGAAAGGAATAAGGCCATGGAGGGGTCTGAAAACAAGGATGAAAATTTTAAAATGGAGACATTACTTCAGTTAGCGAGCATGGGTCTGACGGGCAAAAATGCTTTGCTATGAGTCAGGATACAGGCAGCAGAGTCTTGGAAAGTCCCAAGCTCATGAAGGGTGGAAGGTTTGTCAATGCGATGGAAGAGTCAAGTCTAGAAATGTCAAATACTTCCCTGATCTGGACAGATAGGTTGGATGTGCAGAATCATGTCTTCCTTCAGCCTGACTAAATTTGGGGATTCACAGTGTGGGAATTGGATGAGAGTCTGGTTCAAAGAGAATGCGATGGCGAGTCTTCCCACAAAGATAGGGCCTGAAATGAGCCTCCATATATAATCAGCCTTGGCAATGAAGCATGGTGGATAGTACTAAGATGAAAAACATTAAATAGAAAGAACTCTTGAAAGAAAACCTTTAATATCTGTATGTGGGTTTCTTTGTCAAATGGATCACAGAATTAGAGACCACAAGTCCTTTCATCATGAAAATCCCAGAATTATGTTTTGTTTTAATTCATTCATGAAATGTGGGCGTTGCTGCCTAGGTCAGCATTTATTGCCCATCCCTAATTGCCCTTGAGAAGGTGGTCATGAGCTGCCTTCTTGAACCGCTGCAGTCCACGTGGTATAGATACCCTCTCAGTTCTGTTAGGAAGGAATCTCCAGAATTTAGACCAAGCAACAATGAAGGAACAGCAATATATCTCCAAGTCAGGATGGCGTGTGGCTTGAAGGGGAAATTCAAGATGGTGCTGTTCCCATGTATCTACTGCTCTTACTCTCCTAGATGGTAGTAGTTGTGGGTTTGAAGGTGGCTTAAGGAGGCTTGGTGAGTTCCTGCAATGCATCTTGTAAATGATACACACTGCTGTCACTGTATGCCAGTGACAGCAGTGTGCATCATTTATAAGATGGTGGTGGTGGTTAGATTCTCTGAGCTGTTCATTGCCTGGTATTTGTATGGCACAAATGTTACTTGCCACTTGTCAATCCAAGCCTGGATATCATCCTGGTCTTGCTGCTTTTGGACATGAACTGTTTCAGTATCTGAATCATGAATGGTTCTGAACATTGTGCAATCAGCAAACATCTGTACTTCTGACCTTATGACACAGCTGAAGATGATTGGGCCCAGGACACTACTCTGAGGAACTCCTGCAGTGATGTCCTGGAGCTGAGTTGACTGACCTGCGACAACCACAACCATCTTCCTTTATGTTTGATTCCAAAACTGGCAGAGAGATTTCCCCTGATTCCCATCAACTTCAGTTTTGCTAGGACTCCTTGATGCCCCACTCAGCCAAATGCTACCTGGATGTCAAGGGCAATCACTCTCACCTCACCACTGGAGTTCAGCTCTTTTGGCCATGTTTGAACCAAGACTATAATGAGGTCAGGAGCTGAATGACCCTGGCAGAACCAAAGCTGAGCATCAGTGAGCAGGTGATTGCTGAGCAAGTGCTGCTTGATAGCACTGTTGATGAGTCCTTCCATCACTTCACTCATGATTGAGAGTAGACTGATGGAGCTATCAGCCAGGTTGGATGTGTCCTGCTTTGTGTACAGGACATACCTGGGCAACTTTACACATTGCCGGGTAGATGTCAGTGTTGTAGCTGTACTGAAACAGCTTGGCTAGGGGCATGGCAAGTTTTGGACACAAGTCTTCAGTACTACTGCTGGAGTATTGTCAGGGCCCACATCCTTTGTAGTATCCAGTGCCTACAGCCATTTCTTGGTAACACATGGAATGAATCAAATAGGCTGAGTGTGATGAAGGGGCCCTTGACATCTACTTGGCACTTCTGGCTGAAGATTTATGCAAATGCTTCAACCTTTTCTTTTCATAGTTCATAGTATATTTTTGGTTATGATCTGACTGAATCATTCCACTAAATTAAACTTATGATGGCGCATGGCCATTAATATCCAATTTCCTCTTTTGTTGCTGCTCCTCAGTTCCCCGCTCGACTTGCTTTGCTTCCTTCAGCTTCAGGTCATTTCCTGAGATTGGATGACAGTCACCATAAGTTTAACTAGAGTCAGAAAAAAAACAGGCAAAGATAATCTCAAAAATTACTAGGGGGAGGGGGGTGTAGGTCCAGAAGGAGTAGATCAAAAATGGAATTTGGGAGTGGTGGGGAAAGAAGGATGCATAGAAACGTCACTATCCACTAGTGGGGATGTGAAACACGGAGTAAAACATTTAGTGCACAACTTCAGGAATTACAAAACAACTTTCAAGGACCAAATTGTCTAACCACTGCTTTTCCTAGACTAAGTTAAGAAATAAATTGATTACTATTCAAATTGCCAAAAAGGAAAGCAAAAAGATACAGTACTTCATTGGCTCTGATTAATTCTTCCATTTTAGTTGAGTAGTCCTTTATGAACTGTGATAGCAGTGTTGCCAAATATGGAGTCCATTGGGAAAACATAACCAGAGTAGTTTATTCAAAAGCCTAAGTGATTCTGTACTGGGAAATTGCCTAAAGAGGAATCAAGCCTCCATTAAACTCAGGCTGTAAATATTTTCTTTTAAATTTCTCCAGATCCCTGCTTCCCACAACCAGCCAGGGAGATGCGTCATCTCAGGAAGTATATTAACACAGACTGATAAATGTTTACTGTTCCTGCTGTAATTTAGTTTTGTAAACAAAGCAGCTAAGGGACAATTAAGCAAATGCACAAGGCAAAAGTACCATTGTACTCAGTCCATTATTCAACGCTAATTACAGTGCGCTAAACAAAAATGAAAACTATTTGTAGGCTACATTTATTTGAAAGGCTCCAATGTGTTTTAGAAAATTGTTACGGATTTTGAATGTTAAAGTGTAATTGGTACACATACAAAATTAAGCTGACAGCTGTTTTCCAGAACCCAACTGAAAAATCTTTACACCAGACTTGGATCTTCAGAGAGAGAGAGTGGTCATGCCCTGATGCAGGAGCAGTGGCTACAAGGAAGAGACTGGATTGTATATAGTGGGCAAAGTCGGGCACATATTTACTACTTGCTTCGCTTGTAATTTGTAAGGTCTTTTTTGTGGTTTATAGTTTGTAATAGCTACGTTCTATATTAACGAAAACCAGGGAATAACAGCCCTAGAGTAATTGATATTAAGCGTCCTCCAAAAGGTTTAATTTTAAAGGGCAATTCATGGTAGGAGAGCTCAAAACTGTGTGTTCATCATGTTCCATGTGGGAAGCCAGGATCATTTCAGTGCCCAGGGCCAGACTGATTCCTGGGATGGCGGGACTGACGTGCGCAGAGATATCCAGTAGTGAGGATTATATTTGCTGGAGTTCAAATTAATGAGGGTGGAATCTCATAGAAACTTAAAATTCTAACAGGATTAGACAGGGTGGATGCAGGAAAGTGTTCCCGATGGTGGGGGATTTCAGAACCAAGGGTCATAATCTAAGGATAAGGAGTTAACCTTTTAGGACCGAGATGAGGAGAGATTTCTTCACACAGAGGGGTAAGCCTGTGGAATTCGCTACCACAGAAAGCAGTTGAAAACATTATATTTTCAGTAAGGAGTTAGATATAGCTCTTTGGGCGAAAAGGATCAAAGGATAAGGGGGAGGAATGCTGTTGATTAGGCTATTGAGTTGGATGATCAGCCATGTTCATACTGAATAGCGGAGCAGGCTCAAAGGGCTGAATGGCCTACCCCTGTTCCTATTTTCCATGTTTCCTAGGCTTTGCATATAAAGATTTAAACTTTAAATCCTTCTGGTGACACATTAATCGAATTGATAAATTTACATAAACGCCTTCTTCATTAACAGTAAGAAGTCTCACAACACCAGGTTAAAGTCCACAGCTTTATTTGGGATCACAAACTTTCAGAGTGCTGTTCCTTCATCAGGTGAGATGAAGGTTGAGGGACTTCTTACTGTGCCCACCCCAGTCCAATGCCGGCATCTCCACATCATGGCTACGTTCTTCATCAACAGCTCAATGTTTTAGTCTGTCAATGGGGTATTCCTCTGTCCACTATTTCATTGGTGGCTTAGACTATTCAAGAATAAAAATGAATAACATTTCCATTCAGTGAAGTCAAAAGCGCAGTAATTTCTGGCCGACACAGCTGTTTTGACACAACCAAAAATATTTATGTTGTCGTCTTGAAAATTAAAATGATTACATCACGCATCAAAGCTGAAATGTACTAAATGCTGTACCATGCAGAGAAAGCCAAATTTTTTTGTTCCCCAATGGACTATATTTACTGCTTTCCAGTCAGGGGTTGGCAACCTATTGTACTCTCACTCCTCATATTTCAATGTGGATGCTGGCTGCTAGAATACACAAGTGATGACAATGATATAGCCTGGGTACTTCCCAGCACAAGAGGATCTCTAAGGGTACATAAACCAATTGAAGGCAGTTTCCAAAGTTACAGAACATGATTGGCCTCTGCAAGTCATCTACAAATCCACTGGAGCAAGCTGAGAGGGGTGATTGAAAAGCAGCAGTGCTGGTAAGAGATTAATTGGATTAATTGAATTGTTTATTTATTTAATTAGTCAGCTAGTGTGTGTATTTTTTTGGCCTTTACTTTAACAGCAGTTTTTCAAGTTTAAAGTGAAAACTAGAAGTGGGCAGCAAAGGAGTCTGGGAAGGGTTTTTATTTTAACTTTAAAAGTCAGTTACCTGGGTGGTTCCCCCTCAGTAGTAGTTTTTTTTTTCTCTCGGGCCCCTAGCCCTATAAATTGGTGCAGAGGAGATACCCGATCCTCTACACTGGTAGAGGATCCCACCCTTCCATCCTCCTCTAACCTAATTATAAGTGTGGGGAAGTTTTTTTGTTTTCTTTTTTTCTTGCTGGTAATGGCTTCAGGGATGGCAGTTCAGGCAGTATGCTGCATCTCCTGTGGGATGTATGTGGTGAGGAAATCCAGTAGTGTTTCAGGAGATTTTAGTTGTAAGAAGTGCATTAGATTGCAGCTTCTGGAGGAGCGTGTAAAGGAGCTGGAGGGGGAGGTAGAGGAACTCCGCATAATTCGGGAGGCGGAGGTGGAAGTTGATAGGAGTTATAGAGAAATAGTAACTCCTAGAAATGAGGCTTGGGTCAATGCCAGGAGGAGGGGTAAGAAGCAATCGGGAAGACAATCCCCTGGGGCGGTTCCCCTCCATAATAGGTTTTCGGTGCTGGAGGCTACAGTTGAGGAGGAATCAACTGAGCATAGAGAGCAGATCTCTGGGGGTGAGCCGAGTGAGAAAGCTCAGGTGGTTAGGGGCTGTAAAAGACTGGGCCTTGTGATTGGGGACTCCACAATTAAGGGGACAGATAGGAGGGTCGGAACTAAAGGTAGGGACTCAGGGTTGGTGTGTTGCCTACCAGGGGCTGGGGTCCGGGATGTGTCTGACAGGGTATTCAGGACTCTTAGGGGGGAGGGAGATAAACCACAAGTTATTGTACATGTGGGGACACACGACATAGGGAGGATAGGGGAAGGGGATATTAGGCAGGGATTTATGGAGTTGGGGTGGAAACTAAAGGCCAAGACTGACAGAGTGGTTATCTCTGGACTCTTGCCTGTACCACGGGATAGTTTAGAGAGGAACAGGGAGAGGGAAGGTTTGAATTCATGGCTGAGGGGATGGTGCAGGAGGGAGGGGTTCAGGTACTTAAGCAATTGGGGCTCGTACTGGGGAAGGTGTGACCTCTATGAGAAGGATGGTCTACACCTTAATCAGAAGGGGACCAATATCCTGGGGGGTAAATTTGCTAAGGCCATGCAGGGAGGTTTAAACTGATTCGGGGGGGGGGGAGGGATCCTGAGTAGTGGGGCTGAAAGTGAGGGATGCATGGATGGGGACTGCAATGCACGGCATTGCAGAGGTGGGGTGGAGCAGGGTTTGAAATGTGTATACTTCAATGCCAGGAGTATTCGCAATAAAGTGGGTGAACTTGCAGCGTGGATCAGTACCTGGGACTTCGATGTTGTGGCTATTTCAGAGACATGGATAGAGCAGGGGCAGGAATGGATGCTGCAGGTCCCGGGGTTCAAATGTTTTAGTCGAAGTAGGGAAGGAGGTAGAAGAGGGGGAGGGGTAGCATTATTGGTCAGAGATTGTATCACAGTGTCAGAGAGGAGGTTTGATGAGGACTTATCTGTTGAGGTAGTATGGGCGGAGATTAGAAATAGGAGAGGAGAGGTCACCCTGTTGGGAGTCTTTTATAGACCTCCTAAAAGTTCTAGAGAGGTTGAGGAAAGGATTGCGGAGTCAATCCTGCTTAGGAGTGAAAGTAATAGGGCAATTGTTATGGGGGATTTTAACTTGACTAATATTGACTGGAATTGTTATAGCTCTAGCTCGTTAGAGGGGTCAGTTTTTGTTCAAAGCGTGCAGGAAGGTTTTTTGACTCAGTATGTAGACAGGCCAACTAGAGGTGAGGCTATATTGGATCTGGTGCTGGGAAATGAGCCAGACCAGGTGCTAGACTTGGAAGTTGGTGTGCATTTTGGTGATAGTGACCACAATTCGGTTACGTTCACCTTAGTGATGGAAAGGGATAGGCATGAACCTCGGGCCAGTGGTTTTAGCTGGGGGAAGGGTAATTATGAGGCTATTAGGAGAGAATTAGGAAACATAGGTTGGACTAGGAGATTACAGGGACTGGGAACGTCCGACATGTGGAGTTTTTTCAAGGAGCAGCTACTGCGAGTCTGTGATAGGTATGTCCCTGTCAGGCAAGGAGGAATTGGTAGGGCTAGGGAACCGTGGTGCACCAAAAAAGTTTCTTTGTTGGTTAAAAAGAAAAAGGAGGCTTATGTTCGGATGAGACGTGAGCACTCGGGTAGTGCACTAGAAAGCTTTAGATTGGCTAAGAGGGAGTTGAAGAGCGAGCTTAGAAGGGCTAAAAGGGGACATGAGAAGACTTTGGCGGATAGGGTTAAAGAGAATCCTAAGGCGTTCTATAGGTATGTCAAGAACAGAAGGTTGGTTAGGGCAAGTTTAGGGCCAGTTATAGATGGCAGAGGGAAGTTATGTGTGGAACCGGAGGAGATTGGTGAAGCATTGAACCAATATTTCTCTTCGGTGTTCACGCAAGGGGACATGAATATAGCTGAGGAGGACACTGGGTTGCAAGGGAGTAGAATAGACAGTATTACAGTTGATAAGGAGGATGTGCAGGATATTCTGGAGGGTCTGAAAATAGATAAATCCCCTGGTCCGGATGGGATTTATCCAAGGATTCTCTGGGAGGCAAGAGAAGTGATTGCAGAGCCTCTGGCTCTGATCTTCAGGTCGTCGTTGGCCTCTGGTATAGTACCAGAAGATTGGAGGTTAGCGAATGTTGTCCCATTGTTTAAGAAGGGGAACAGAGACTTCCCCGGGAATTATAGACCGGTGAGTCTCACTTCTGTTGTCGGCAAGATGTTGGAAAAAATTATAAGGGATAGGATTTATAGTTATTTGGAGAGTAATGAATTGATAGGTGATAGTCAGCATGGTTTTGTGGCAGGTAGGTCGTGCCTTACTAACCTTATTGAGTTTTTTGAGAAAGTGACCAAGGAGGTGGATGGGGGCAAAGCAGTGGACGTGGTATATATGGATTTTAGTAAGGCGTTTGATAAGGTTCACCATGGTAGGCTTCTGCAGAAAATGCAGATGTATGGGATTGGGGGTGATCTAGGAAATTGGATCAGGAATTGGCTAGCGGATAGGAAACAGAGGGTGGTGGTTGATAGTAAATATTCATCATGGAGTGCGGTTACAAGTGGTGTACCTCAGGGATCTGTTTTGGGGCCACTGCTGTTTGTAATATTTATTAATGATCTGGATGAGGGTATAGTTGGGTGGATTAGCAAATTTGCTGATGACACCAAAGTCGGTGGTGTGGTAGACAGTGAGGAAGGGTGTCGTAGTTTGCAGGAAGACTTAGACAGGTTGCAAAGTTGGGCCGAGAGGTGGCGGATGGAGTTTAATGCGGAGAAGTGTGAGGTAATTCACTTTGGTAGGAATAACAGATGTGTTGAGTATAGGGCTAACGGGAGGACTTTGAATAGTGTGGAGGAGCAGAGGGATCTAGGTGTATGTGTGCATAGATCCCTGAAAGTTGGGAATCAAGTAGATAAGGTTGTTAAGAAGGCATATGGTGTCTTGGCGTTTATTGGTAGGGGGATTGAATTTAGGAGTCGTAGCGTTATGTTGCAACTGTACACAACTCTGGTGCGGCCGCACTTGGAGTACTGTGTGCAGTTCTGGTCCCCACATTACAGGAAGGATGTGGAGGCTTTGGAGAGGGTGCAGAGGAGGTTTACCAGGATGTTGCCTGGTATGGAGGGGAGATCCTATGAGGAGAGGCTGAGGGATTTGGGATTGTTTTCGCTGGAAAGGCGGCGGCTAAGAGGGGATCTTATTGAAACATATAAGATGATTAGAGGTTTAGATAGGGTGGATAGTGATAGCCTTTTTCCTCTGATGGAGAAATCCAGCACGAGGGGGCATGGCTTTAAATTGAGGGGGGGTAGTTATAGAACCGATGTCAGGGGTAGGTTCTTTACCCAGAGGGTGGTGAGGGATTGGAATGCCCTGCCAGCATCAGTAGTAAATGCGCCTAGTTTGGGGGCGTTTAAGAGATCCGTAGATAGGTTCATGGACGAAAAGAAATTGGTTTAGGTTGGAGGGTCACAGTTTTTTTTTTAACTGGTCGGTGCAACATCGTGGGCCGAAGGGCCTGTTCTGCGCTGTAATGTTCTATGTTCTATGTTCTATGTTCTAAATAGGAGTATTATTACTATACACACAGTAAAACACTAATAAAATCCTAAATATGAGATTCTGTACACTTTTTTTAAAAATTAAATCCAATCCCAACTTCGTAACCATGGAAATTCTGCTATCGCAGCAACAGAAATATTCAAAGTCAGTTATTATATTTCCGTCAATAAAATGTCTCCAACAAATAAAAATGGTGCAACTTATGAAAAAGATGAGCCTTAAGGTAGCCACGTGCATGCTGCAAAAGTTCTTCTGATTGAAATGAAAAGTTGCTATAGCTGCACTGAAGCAGCTAGTTTCTTTGGGGGCTAACTGCCTCAGGTTTATGTGAAACCAGAAGAAACTAAGATCTGAAATACCATTTCTAACATGTTTGAAGGGATTGACCAGTTTGGATTATAAGGAATAATTGTATAATGGACACGTTCAGACTGGAAAAGATTCAGAAGTTATATGATCAATGTTTTTAGGATTCTGAAAATGGGACTAGATAATGTTGACAGTGACAAGCTGTTTCACCTTCTCCAGAATAGCAAACCCAGAGAGCATGTCTGCAGATGCATCACGTCAGTATGCAAGACCTGTGGTAAATTTGTGGGAGAGACCTCCCCGTGAGATGGTGAAAGCAGATAGTATTGATTCAAATTCAAATCCGAAGGGTTTCTTTCAGAAAATATTCTGGAAAACCCCAACCGAGTAATTGGAGACGTGAGATTTGGTGAGTGTATCTCACTTTGGGAAACAAATGACTTGAGGCTCCCAAAATCTTCCGCCCCACTTGGGCTGTTTTGGCCTCATTTCTGGGTTTGTAAGAGAATTGATAGAGATTGATAGTCATGATTAATCAAAAACTGCATGATCATAGCTACATGCAACTACTAGGATGAACTTTTTCCATCTAGCAATTCCTATCTGAATGCTAATTCTTTTCCTTACCTGCTCCAGAGCTTGAGTTGTGAATTAAATATTCTGAGATCCAGTTTACTCATTTCCTTAAAAAACTTCAACATTTTCATATTACCTCCAAGTTACCTTTCTGCCCCATTCAAAGATTATTATAACCTCAATTCTTCCCTCATTACTCAAGCTGTCTAATCTTTTTCATAAGAGTTGCCCTTCTGTGTACTTACTCCAAGGCTGTCAGGAAGCAGTATCCCAAGGCCAACTTCAAAATCATAAATGCATATTATTCAGGACGCAACACTGCCTGGAACCTGCTGAATAACCTGCCCAATAGACAACTAATGACTAACCGTCTTGGCAGAACGTTATGGGGAAGGAAGGGTAAAGGAAGCAAGATCACCACTTTGAAGCCAAGGGGGCTCCAAAATGACAAGCATCAGCATAGGAAATTCAGAACTAAGTCAATGGATTGTGGATGTCTCAACTGTGGAGGTCTATCATTTGCCAGTCAGTTTGGTTCACTAATGGATCCTGGAAGGCTAGTTTTTATTTTAAAACATTCAGCTCCAGATAACCCTGCAAGACAATGACTTAATGCATAAACAAGTCATAGAGCTTCAAGATGCAGGCGAAGCTGGAAACTGAACTCCAGGTCATTATCTTCTTGTCTTCACATGGGAAAATGGACATTTCACTAAACACCCAGAAAAATAAGATCCTCTTCCAACTAGCTCCACCACCCCCCCCCCCCCCCCGGAACCCCAACCTTGATTTCAGGAAGGCGATGGCCTAGTGATATTATCGCTAGACTATTAATCCAGAAACTCAGCTAATGTTCTAGGAACCTGGGTTCGAATCCCACCATGGCAAGTGGTGGAATTTGAATTCAATAAAACAAATCTGGATTTAAGAACCTACTGATAACTGTGAAACCATTGTTGATTGTCGGAAAAACCCATCTGGTTCACTAATGTCCCTTATGGAAGGAAATCTGCCATCCTTAACCGATCTGGCCTACACGTGACTCCAGAGCCACAGCAATGTGGTTGACTCTCAACTGCTCTTCAGGGGCATCTAGGGATGGGCAATAAATGCTGGCCAGCCAGTGACGCCCATGTCCCATGAATGAATTTTTAAAAATGGCAAGTAATATCAGGGCAGTAAAAATCTCCACGCTCCTCAGGCTTGAAAAACCTACAGCTGGCACCTCAAAGCACTGGGGAAATACAACCACTGATGCCTTCACAAGATCCTCCAAATCTGGTGGCAAGAAAGTTGGTCCCAACAGCAGCCCCAGCATCAAGGCGCTGGGTGGGACTTGTCATTCACATGCGTGAGTCTCGAAGCATCAATGTCTTTCAGAACTTGGTCACAGCAGGAGACTTCCAGAGGGGCAGTGAAAATGCGCAAGTTGTTCTAAAGCATCCTTAAAGAGGTCAAACATCTCCACTGTCTCTTGGGAGCTCCAAAGTAGAGAAGGTTCATCTGGAAAGATACCAAATAAATGAAGAGACTTCACCTGGAACAGCTAGATAACAAGGACATCTATGTCAGACTCCTATTTATTGACTACAGCTCAGCCTTCAACACTCTTATTCCCACAAAACTCATCTCCAAACTCCGTGGCCTGGGCCTCGGCACTTCCCTCTGCGACTAGATCCTGAACTTCCCAACTCTCAGATCACAATCAGTAAGGATAGGCAGCAACACCTCCACCACGATCATCCTCAACACTGGTGCCCCTCAAGGCTGTGTTCTCAGCCCCCTACTATACTCCTATGACTGCGTGGCCAAATTCCCCTCCAATTCGATTTTCAAGTTTGCTGACGACACCACTGTAGTGGGTCGGATCTCAAACAATGACGAGACAGAGTACAGGAATGAGATAGGAAATCTGATGAACTGGTGCAGTGACTATAATCTCTCCCTCAATGTCAACAAAACGAAGGAGATTGTCATCGACTTCAGGAAGTATAAAGGAGAACATGCCCCTGTCTACATCAATGGGGACAAAGTAGAAAGGGTCGAGAGCTTCAGGTTTTTAGGTGTCCAGATAACCAACCTGTCCTGGTCCCCCCATGCTGACACTATAGTTAAGAAAGCCCACTAATGCCTCTACTTTCTCAGAAGACTAAGGAAATTTGACATGTCAGCTACGACTCTCACCAACTTTTACAGATGCACCATAGAAAGCATTCTTTCCGGTTGTATCACAGCTTGGTATGGCTCCTGCTCTGTCCAAGACCGCAAGGAACTACAAAAGGTCGTGAACGTAGCCCAATCCATCATGCAAACCAGCCTCCCATCCATTGACTCTGTCTACACTTCCCGCTGCTTCGGCAAAGCAGCCAGCATAATTAAGGACCCCACGCACCCCGGACATTCTCTCTTCCACTTTCTTCCGTCGGGAAAAAGATACAAAAGTCTGAGGTCACATACCAACCGACACAAGAACAGCTTCTTCCCTGCTGCTGTCAGACTTTTGAATGGACTTACCTTGAATTAAGTTGATCTTTCTCTACACCCTAGCTATGCGTACAATGCTCCATTCTGCACTCTCTCATTTCCTTCTCTATGAACAGTATGTTTTGTCTGTAGAGCGTGCAAGAAACAATACTTTTCACTGTATGTTAATACGTATGACAATAATAAATCAAATCAAATTAAATAGAAGCAAAGTCAAGGCATTGGAGGGAGCGCACAAATCACCAAACAACCCATCTTACCCAACCCTTCAAGCACCACCCGCCCCATGTGGTAAAGCCTGCAGACCGAGCATCGGCCTTTGCAGCCAACACAACCCATCAACCGGCATGGAAGCAAATCATCCTCAATCTCAAGGAACTGCCAGAGAGAGAGAGAGAGAGAGGGGACAAAGGTGGTTTTAACTGGATAAGGGGCAAACTGCATACATCAGTACTCTATATTGGTACGCTAGATGATCTTGCTAAATTTTCATCGGTGCACACTTGGACAACCTCAATGTTTAACTTTGCCATCGGTGTAAAGCTCTCTAGACGGGCTTAAGCAAGGCATGTCTTTTTGGAGAAGCTGCACTTTCCAAAATCAGGAAACAGGACAGAGCAATTAAGTCAGGAGTTATCCGAATCTCAACTTCATTTATCTGTATTAACATCCAGAGCTAACAAAAATAAATCTCAGCTTTGAGACTGCCAACTAACCCAATCTCAGCAACATGAGAGATGAGAGTTCTACTTTTAATTATCCTTTTGAAGAGATGCTTGACATTGCACCCAAATGGTCTTGCACTAATTTTAAGGTTATGCTCCTTAGTTCCTCTCTATTTAACCTTTAATCATTTAAAGCACCTCGAACCCAAATTTCTTCTGAAATTTGGAGAGAATAAGAGAAAAGCTGCGAAAGATTGAGAAGTGGGACTAATTGGATAGCTCAGTCAAAGAGCCCACAAAATAATGTTGGCCCAAATGACCCCTTACTGTGCTTAAAATTGCATCATAAACTACATAACCCACACAAACATTTCACTGTGGTCAAAATGTTTCTTCCTCCTTGAGTTTTTGAGTTGGATTATACGCCGAGGATGGGCTCCCACATCTCTGCGTAAATGTCAGGGGTGTGCCCACCTTCACTTGGCATTTTTCAGGCGACAACTCTTTATGGGACAGGATTTCCATCTGTCTCCAGGATGTCGTCCTGCCTCATAGAGCTGCTGGCCAATCAGGAGGGCTGGGAGGAAGAGGAACCATTGGATGCTCCCAAAGCCAGGTAAGTCTGGGATCCAGCCAGGTTAGGAGTGGCAGGCCCTGGCAAGGAGAGTGGGAATTTTCTGTCAAATCATTTTCACTCGCATCTTTCTTCTAAAAAAACTTGTGAACCAATTGGCACTTCCTTGTTTTTCTGCATTCCATCACTTCCTTAATGCATCAACATTTTCTGTTAGGACAGTGGGAAAAGGGACGGGATGCAGCAGACAAACCTGGTGGGAAGGGGGGGCTCCAGTTGGCACAATGTACCTCAGAACCCTTCCCCCAATCTCCTTTCACTGACTGGCAGCTTGAAAGGTTAAACCTGCCAGGCTACACATTGTGCACAGGCCTCTACTGCCACCCGGGGAGATAGTGGCATAGTGGTATTGTCACTGGACTAATAATCCAGAGGTCCAGGATAATGTTCTGGGGACCCGAGTTTGAATCCCACCACAGCAGAGGGTGAAATCTGAATTCAATAAAAGTCTGTAATTAAAAGCCTAAAGATGACAATGAAATATGGTTGATTGTCATTAAAAACCCATCTGGTTCACTAATGTCCTTTAGATAAGGAAATCTGCCGTTCTTACCTGGTCTGGCCTTCATGTGATTGCAGACCCCAGCGATGTGGCTGACTTTTA
Source organism: Mustelus asterias (assembly GCF_964213995.1). Taxonomy (NCBI): domain Eukaryota; kingdom Metazoa; phylum Chordata; class Chondrichthyes; order Carcharhiniformes; family Triakidae; genus Mustelus; species Mustelus asterias. Next base: position 158,487,376 of record NC_135801.1, on the reverse strand, counting down.
AATGTCCTCCGAAATAACCTAGCAAGTCACTCAGTTCAAGGGCAATTAGGGATGGGCAATAAATGCTGGCTCAGCCAATGATGTCCCACTTCATTCAATCCATTAAGTTTATCACCAAGGTTCCAATTTCAGCTGACATTTCTTATGCAAACCATAATATACATCTAACAATTTCACAAAAAATAATCACACAGAGAAATACAAGCATTTCAGTACAAAGTTCCTTTTAAGTAAACAGATATTAACAATAATTTATTGGTCTACCAATATGGGGCCTAAACAATGTTAAAAACTGTTTTTAAATATTGCACTCGACAACTTTTTAAAATCAACTTCAAAAAACTCAGGATTTAAAACATGTTTTGCTTTAACAAAAATTAGATATGCCTTTACACAACCAACAATTAAATGTTTTGTATCTGGCCCTCATACATATATTTTACAAATTCTGAATTAGCGACCTCATCCCCAAATTTTTTTTTCTTCAAATTAGTTAATTGAATTTCTGGGTAATTCAATCAGTTGAAATGTGGTTACTTCCTGTGGCTAAGTTGCAATTCCTTCCATTTGTCAAAGGTCAAAAGTTAACCAGATTCTGCAGCTCAAATCCCAGCCAATCGCGAATCAGACTTTTAACACTCACACTGGTACACATTTCCGGAGTTAAATTTGGAAACCAGCAACAAAGTTCCCCACACATTGAACTCGCTTTCCTTTGTGCGATTTGTCAGTTAGGCCTGTATTACATCTGAAGTACAGGTTTGCTCTTACCCAGGCTCCTAGCTCAAAGGAATTATCTTCACACGGAACCAGAGTCCAAAGAGATTGGACAAAGTCGGGACCTCATTAAAAACGGCATCAGCTGAGGAGCCACACTACATCTTGTGCAGCACTGGGAAACCTGGGGTTTTGTAGTTAAAGGTGAATAACAGCGGGTGAGAGGATGACTAATTGCAAGTTACATTTATTATCACTTTCATAAGTTTATGATGCAATTTTAAGCACAGTAAGGGGTCATTTGGGCCAACATTATTTTGTGGGCTCTTTGAGCTATCCAATTAGTCCCACTTCCCAATCTTTCGCAGCTTTTCTCTTATTCTCTCCAAATTTCTTCTGAAAATTGCTATCGAGGTGCTTTAAATGATTAAAGGTGAAATAGAGAGAAACTAATGTTGCACAGATGCTGTGTGGAGTCTGCACATTCTCCTAGCACCTGTGTGGGCTTCCTTTGGGTGCTCCGGTTTCCTCCCACACTCCAAAGGTGTGCAGGTTAGGTTAATTGGCTATGCTAAATTGTCCCTTAGTGTCAGGGCAATTAGCAGAGTAAATATATGGGGATGGGGCATGGGTGGGATTGTTGTCGGTACAGACTCGATGGACCGAATGGCCTCCTTCTCCACTGTAGTGATTCTATGATTCAAACTATCACATTCACAGGCTAACTCAGGATCGGCAGTAGATGTGGCTATACTAGGATTCCTCACATCTCATGAACAAATTTTTAAAAACTCAGTAACCAGGATATGAATCAGCTGTAGATTAGTCGTAGGGAGGGAGGACCCCTGTACTTTGGCCTTCAAGACCATTTTTGTGGCTCTCCATCATTGCAAAAATTCAGGCCAAAAGATTCTGCAAACAGATATAGTTCTTATATTAAGTGGGCAAGAATTTGCAGATGGAGTACGATGTGGGAAAGTGTGAGGTTATCCGCTTTGGTGGAAAAAATAGAAAGGGGAAATATTATTAAAATGGGGATAGACTACAGAATGCTGTGTAAGAGGTATTTGGGCATCATTGTACATGAAGCACAATAGATTATCATGTAGATACTGCAAGTAAACAGGGAGGCAAATTGTATTTTGGCCTTTACTGCAAGAGGGATGGTGTATAATAGTAGGGGAGATTTGCTAACACTATACAAGGTGATAGTGAAATCATGCTGAGAGTACTGTGCAGTTGTGGTCTCCTTAGACAATAAAAGACAAACTTGCATTGGAGGCAGATCAGAAAAGGTTCACAACTTTGATTCCTGGAATAAAGCGGTTGACTTACAAGGGAAGGTTGTGCAGATTGAGCCTTTACTCATTAGAGTTTGGAAGAATGGGAAGTGATATGATTGAATTTTATAAGTTTCGGAGGGAGCTTGACAGGATAGATGCCGAGAGGATTGTTTTCACATACAGCAGTAAATGACTAAATTCTGATCATAGCCATTTGTAATATCAATGGTAATAGGTAACAGTACAATTACAGCGAGTTACTAATTAATCATTGGTGGAATCAAAGTTCCTTCAGCCTTTGGTTACCTAGAGAGAACCTTTATCTCAATCTCTGGTTTCCCCTCTTCCCACTCTCAGCCTATACTCCTCACCTGCACAGAGAACTCCTGCTTCTCTCAACAATCATTAAATTATTCATGGGGTGTGGGAGTTTATTGGCTAGGTTAGTATTTATTGCCCAGGTTAGTATTTATTGCCCATCCCTAGTCCCCTCACAGAGGTGGTGATGAATTGCCTTCCAGGACTGCAGCAGTCCATGTGGTGAAGAAACATCCACAGTGCTGTTACGGAGGGTGCTCCAGGACTTTGACCTCAACAACAGCAGCGGGGGGTAAAAGAAACTTTTGACTCCTGGTGCAAAACCACATGCAAAGACACTCAACCATAAAGGACTCAATGTTTAAGCAGCAAATGCAGTAATATTTGCTGAAGTCACATTATTAGACACCTAGGAATTAACTTCAGAGTCACCCCCAATACCTACTCCCCTTCCCATGCAAGCACGAGATGGCAGCATTGATCAAATAAACCATTGTAGCACTGGAAAAGGATTAGCTGAGCGGTCAGCAACAACATTTTTTTGGTTACAATTAAGGTATAGAAGAACTAATATGCTCCTGGGTGCACTCAGTAGGCCACCATATAGTGTGAAGGAGATAAAGGAGTGCATTTGCTGGAAACTTCCAGAAAGTTGCAAGAACATTTACAATTAGAGAGATTGCAATTATCCTAATATAGAGTGGGATACTAACAATTAGAGGGCAAAGAAGGGGAAGGAATTCCTGATGTGTACACAAGACAATTTTCTTTAGGCGTACACCCAGCCAATAAGGAAGGAAGCAGTGTTGGATCTAGTTCTGGCTATGAAGTGGGACAAGTGAAACATGTTTAAGTGGGGAAGCATTTGGGGGAAACAGTGTGTGGAATATCATCGGGTTCCCAATAGTTTTGGAAAAGAACAAGAAACAATCAACAATCGAGTCAAAATACATAACTGAACTGGACTAATTTCAGTCATTTGAAAAATTATCCATTGCAGGTGGAATTAAATCAAAAATTGGTGGGCAAAAGCAGTAATTGAACAATGAAGGCTTTCAAAGAGGAGATGGGCTTGGGTCCAGAGTAGACACACCCAAAGGGGAAAAAAGAAAGGCATCCAAAGTTGGAATTCCCTCAATACCAAAAAATATGTAGATTAAAACAAAACAGAAAAAAAGCAATCTTATGACAAATGTAAGGTTCATAGGAAGAGGCAGGAGGGAGTTGATTAAGGACCAAATAAAGATTGCTTTTTGGGACAGAGGGCATGCTTGAGTTATTAAATGAACACTGCATCTGTCTTCACTAGAGACGATGCTGCCAATGCAGCAAGAGGGAAGGTAGCACCCCCACTGGATTGAGTAAAAACAGATGAGGGGATACTTAAAAGGTTGGCAGCACCATAAGTTCCTGAGTTCAGGTAGAATGCACCCGAGGTTGCTAAGGGAAATAATTGTATTGCCAAAATTGACATGATCTTCCGATCATCTTTATATATGGAAACATGCCAGTGGGCTACACGATTGTAAATACTACACCCCTGTTCAAATAATGGGGTGGAGAAACAAACACAGCAATCGAGGTTTAGTGGTCAGGGGAAAAATTTATAGAGACAGGAATTCCTAAACAAAATTAAATGGCATTTGGAGAAGTATGGGCTTAAGGGGAAATGTTGGTGTAATGGGAATGTCACTAGGCTAATAATCCAGAGGCTCTGGATAATGCTCTGGAAACATGGGTTCAAATCCCACCAGGGCAGCCAGTGAAATTTACATTCATTTAAGAATAATAAAATCTGGAATTGAATGCTGGTCTCGGTAACGTTGATGCTGAAACCACTGCCGACTGTCATTTAACAAAAACATCTGGTTCATTATGTTCTTCGGGGAGGGAAATCTGCCATCCTTATCCAGTCTGGTCTACATGCAACGCTAGACTCACTTAACCTTCTGAAATGCTCTAGCAAGCCATTCAGTTCAAGGGCAAATTAGGGATGGAAAACAAATGCTGGGCTTGCTAGCAACACCCACATCCCATGAAAGATCCGATTTCCTCCCACAGTCCAAAGATGTGTGGGTTAGGTAGATTGGGTAAGAAGTTTAACAACACCAGGTTAAAGTCCAACAGGTTTATTTGGTAGCAAAAGCCACACAAGCTTTCGGAGCTCTAAGCCCCTTCTTCAGGTTAAGAAGGGGCTTAGAGCTCCGAAAGCTTGTGTGGCTTTTGCTACCAAATAAACCTGTTGGACTTTAACCTGGTGTTGTTAAACTTCTTACTGTGTTTACCCCAGTCCAACGCCGGCATCTCCACATCATAGGTAGATTGGCCATGCTAAATTGCCCCTTAGTGTCCCAGGATGTGTAGATCAGAGGGATTAACAGGGTAAATATGTGGGGTTATGGGGATAGGGCCTGGGTGGGATTGTTGTCGGTACAGGCTCGACGGGCCAAATGGCCTCCTTCTGCACTGTAGGATTTCTATGAAAGAATAAAGAAAAGGCTAAAATGAAAGTCAGCACAGATTTGTCAAGGCAATGTTCAATGAACGTGATTGAGTTGTTTGAAATAACAAAAGAGGCTGAAGACGGCATTATGGTTGTTGGGGTGTTTATAGGCTTTCAAAAGACAAAGTACCAAAGTAACAGATAAAGTAAGATACAAAATTGGCTAAGGGGTGAAAAGTAAAGGGGAATGGTGAATAGTTGGTTTTCAGTTTGGAGGGAAGTACACAGAAGTATTCCTCATAGCTCAGTATTATGACCACATATTAATGACCTGAACCTGGGTGTACAGGACATAATGTCAGTGTTTACTAATAACACAAAACTAGAAAATGTTTAAATATAGTATACCATTAAGGAGGATAGTGAAAGACTAGTTGGAGCACACAGACCAACTGGTGAAATAGACAGCCATACAGGAGATTAAATTCTGTGCACAAAAGTGTGATGCGAGTCATTTCAGTAGGAAGAATGGGGAGAGAAAAATATAAACTAAATAATACAATTTTAACAGGAACAGAAAGACTGGGGATGCATGTAATACAAACTTTTGAAGGAGACAGGACTTGTTGAAAAGATTGGTTAAAAAAAGAGGGATTCTTACATTTATTATGAGGGGCATAAAATACAAAAGCAATGAAGCTATGTTAAATCTTTAGAAAATCACTGGTTGAACCTCAGTTTGAGTAGTATGTTCAATTCTTTGCATAACACAGTGAAGGATATCAAGAAGTTGCAGAGGCGGTTTACCAGAAAAGGGAACTGGGGAATAAGGTATTTTGGTTACAAGAGGAATCCAGAGAACGAGAATTGTTCTTCTTGGAACAGAGATTTTGATATGGCCTCACCACATCTCTGCCAATCTCAGCAAACTCCTCCAGTCTCCAATCCTCAGAGGTATCTGCGCTCATCTAAGTCTGGCCTCTTAACTACCTGCAATTTTAATCATTTCGCCAATCATTTACCTGAACTCCAAGCTCTGTAATTCTTCCCACACTTTCCCACTTTGCTTTCAGCCTTAGCGCCACCCCAAGAGCCCGCCCGCCGTGCTCTTTCCCCCCCTCACCGAGAGCCCACCGTGCCCCTCAGAAGCATCTTCGGATGTTTTATCATATTTGATAGCACCTTTAACACAAGTTATTGTTGGTAAATAAGAAGCGGATTCGACTGGCAGGAGAGTGAGTGAGCAGAGGAAACAGGTTTAATGCCATTGGCAAATAATCAAGACTCAACAAGAGAGAAAGATAAAATGTACAGACAGTTGTAATCTGGAATGTCCTACCAAGAACGTGCACTGGAAACAGGAACTTTCAAAAGTGAATTGGGTAAATACTTGATGCAATTTATTCATTAAAAAAATGCTATGGGGAAAGAGGAGAATTGGGTAACTTTAGCAAAGAGATGGCATGGGCATTATAAGCCTCACTTGTGCTGTATCATTCAATGATTCTACCTCCCATCTTGTCACTATTTAGGGCCCCCACACACCCACCAGGTAAAACCTGTAGTTCTTCCAACTTAGTGTCACGTATTAGATGCAGTCTCTTTTACACTAAGAGGTTAAATACAGATTGGGTGATAATTTTGCCGAACGCCTCTGTTCAAGCCTGACCCTGAGTTTACAATCATTTGCTACTTTAATTCTACTTCCCACTGAGATATCAGTGTCATCTGACTCCTACAAAGTTCCAGTGAAGCTCAAAGCAGGCTTGAGGAACACTATTTTTCTTCAGGCACTATAAGCCATTCCCGTCATAGCACTGGGGTTAACAACTTTAGATCTTAACTAGCACTCCCATTTTCTCAGTCGTTGGGAACAAGGTGATGGGATAGCACTTGGAGAATCCACTATTGATGTGTCTAATATCCAACTGGACATGCAGAAATTTCCCCAAGTATTGGAAAGACCAACACCATTATGTGGGGTTCCAACCACAAACTCTTCCTCATTCTCAACTTTCCCGGCATTGGAGAGACAGAATATTTATTCGTTCATGGGATATGGGCACCACTGGCTAGGCTAACATTTGTTATCCATCCATAAATGCCCTTGCGATGGACGTGGTGAGCTGCCTTCATGAACCGCTGCAAGCCACGTGGTGTAGGTACACCCACAGTGCTTTTAAGGATTTTGACCCAGCAACAATGAAGGACAGCAATATAGTTCCAAGGCAGGATGGTGCAGGTGGTGATAGTGAAGTTGTTGAATGTCTTGAAGTTGTACAAGACATTGGTACGGCCACACTTGGAATACTGTGTACAGTTCTGGTCACCCTATTATAGAAAGGATATTATTATACTAGAAAGCGTGCAGAAAAGATTTACTAGGATGCTATCGGGACTTGATGGTTTGAGTTATAAGGAGAGGCTGGATAGACTGGGACTTTTTTCTCTGGAGCGTAGAAGGCTGAGGGGTGACCTTATAGAGGTCTATAAAATAATGAGGGGCACAGATCAGCTAGATAGTCAAGATCTTTTCCCAAAGGTAGGCGAGTCTAAAACTAGAGGGCATAGGTTTCAGGTGAGAGGGGAGAGATACAAAAGGGTCCAGAGGGGCAATTTTTTCCACACAGAGGGTGGTGAGTGTCTGGAACGAGCTCCCAGAGGCAGTAGTAGAGGCGGGTACAACTTTGTCTTTTATAAAGCATTTAGACAGTTACATGGGTAAAATGGGTATAGAGGGATATGGGCCAAATACAGGCAATTGGGACCAGCTTAGTGGTTAAAAAAAAAACGGGCGGCATGGACAAGTTGGCCGAAGGGCCTGTTTACATGCTGTAAACCTCTATAACTCTTATGCCCCCATGCATCTGCTGCATTGGCTTTCTGGGTGGTAGAGGTGTTCTGTATGGTACATACTGCTGGCACTCTGCGTTAGTGATGGAGGAAGTGAACATTTAAGGTAATGGATGCAATACCAATTAAGTGGACGACTTTGCCCTGGATGGTGAAGATATTCTGGTGCTGTTGGAGCTGCACCCATCCTGACAGGTGGAGAGTATTCCATCACACTCCAGACTTGTGTCTTGTAGATTGTGGGCAGGTTTTCAGGAGTCAGTAAACAAGTTACCTGCTGCAGAGTTCCCAGCCTCTAACCTACTTTCATAGCTACAATATTCATGTGGATATTCCAGTTAGGTTTCTAGTCAACTAGGGTGTTTATAGTGGGGCATTTAGCAATGGTACTGCCATTGAATGTCAAGTGGAGGAGGTTAGATTCTCTCTTGTTGGAGATGGTCATTACTTGGCATTTGCATGGCATGAATGTTACTTGCCATTTATCAGTCCAAGCCTGAATATGTCCAGATCTTGCTTGCAGCCATGGATTCCTTTTTGATTCCCAAGATGATCTGCTGGCTACATCACAGTCCTAATCTACCTGTGGCTCAAATCAACTTCTGTTCATACGCTTATCCAGGCACATTACCGCTAGGCTTGACAATTTCAATGCATCTCTGGATGGCTTCCCACAATCGGTAAAAGTGAACTCATCCAAAGCTCTGCCAACTCCTGGTCACCCATCACTCCTTAACCTAATGAGGTCCTGCTGGACTGGGAGCCAATTTTTAAATTCTCATTTTCATATCTTTCCATTGTCTTAGACCACCCTACCTCTAACCTCTTCTAGCCATACAATCTTCAGATAACTCTGCAAATCTGGGGGCCTGGAATGCGCTGCCAAGTAGGGTGATGGAGGCAGGCACGCTGACATCGTTTAAGACTTACCTGGATAGTCACATGGGCAGCCTGGGAATGGAGGGATACAAACGATTGGTCTAGTTGGACCAAGGAGCGGCACAGGCTTGGAGGGCCGAAGGGCCTGTTTCCTGTGCTGTACTGTTCTTTGTAACTCCAATTATGCCCTCTTGCAGATGTCCTGTTTCAATTGTTCTACAGTTGGTGGCTCGAGCTTCAGCTGCCATGCCTTTAGAATTCTCTGCCTTTCTACCTTTTTCTCCTCTCCCAAGATATTCCTTAAACCCACCATTTGACCAAGCACTTGGTTATCTGTTCTAATATCCTATGTGGCTCAAAATCTGTATGTTAACATTCCAAGGCAGTTCACAGAAATGTTATGATGCTATATAAATGGAAGTTGTTGTTGCATAGAGCCACCCAAGACCAACTGAATAATGGGATTCCCCTTCCAAAAAGGGCAATTAATCAGTGCTTTTAAAAGAAAATCCAATCCTCAAACTGCTGAAGTGGGAAGTTTAGTTGACATTGTCTGGATTTTTTTTAGGATAATGGTCGTTACTGGAAGTAATCCAGAGGCCCGCATTAATAAGAGATTCACTGATTTACCCAGGTGTGTTAGAAAATGGAACGAGGCACATTTGCCACATCTTTTAGGAAAAAGATGATAAAATAAATTGAAGCAGAGGAAGATCCATAGGTATGGGGAGACAGGCGAACAGTGGGAATTAGTTTGGATTGTACAGCCAAAAGGCAGCACAGATACAATAAACACCTTGTGAGCTGTAAGTTAATACAATTCTAGACAGCACTGAATGTCAGCCTGTACAGCGGAAACTAAAATTTAGAAACGAGTTCTAAAAGTGGCAGCTTGCACAGCAGATTTAAGTGGCTCAGGCAACAATGCTTAAAGGAGTGACTTCTGTTTTCACACATTTGAAATTTGCACATTAAGAGTTGCGGGTAACAAGCATCTTGTGGTTATCAATGCAAAAATATACTAACTGGAACAAAATAACACTAGAAAAATTGCTAAACTAACATTACAAGTGCACTATCTGCTAAACTAACACGGCAAGGGCACCAACATTGTTAAGACAAAGCAAGTTTCTAATTGAGCAAGAAAATATTACATTGTACACGTTAACATCTAAATATCCTACACACAGGGAAAAGTTGCTTTAATACAATTGCCTGGAAGTCAGCCATAGTGTAAAATTGCAGCACAGATTTGATAACTAAAGACAACTCATTCAGTAGATTCAAATGCAAATTCATGTGAATTGTGCACCCGGATTAAGTTAAGAGGATTTACAAAAGAAAATGCTGTCCACTGAAAAGCCTGCACTGATATCCATGTTAATCATTTAATTTAGTCATCAAACTGTGACACTACAACAAATAGCAGTCACTGAAGTGTTACACTACCGGCTTGCTGGAAGCTTTCCAACATAAAAACACTAACAGTTGATCAACAATTTTGCTACAAATTGCTAAAGACACAGCAAGCCCCACATCTCCCTATGCACGAGGCAATTTAGCAAGCAGTTAACTTGAAACAGGTTACTGAAAATGAAAAGAAGAAACTGCACTAACAGTTAAATTTGTAAAGCTAAGAAAGGGCTCTCTATTACAATAAGACGCTTATGGGCATCACGTTAATGTTTATTTTCACTTTTGACTTTAACACCACACCAAAAGTGCTTTAAAAATATGCACCCAAAAGGGGGACAAAGCCAGGGAGGGAGAAACAGCAGAATAAAGAACGACAACATTGTTCTCTTGGAACAAAATTCTAGTCCCCAAAGTGTTAAGTGGCTCTTGGACTTTGAAGCATTCCCTCTCTTCTCCATTTTCATGGATGCTCACAATTCCCAAGAAAATGCTTTACTGACCTTCTATTGGAACATGGGAGGGCAAGTCACTTCTGCTTGGTATCGATTAGTTACTGACATGGGAGGAGTTACGGGTGAGGACGAGTTACGGGCGAGGACGAGTTACGGGCCTAAAGCTTCGTCCGACCTTCAATGGAATTGAATGGGTTAAGACAATGTTACCAAGTCTCCTGCACTGCAAAAAAAAAAATCTGGATTTACAGTCCAATTATATCTCAGAGGTTGATCAAAATAATTAATTGAATAGGAAAAGTTTCAAGTGTTTTAACTTACGCAGGCAAATAAGCCAGCTATTTTGTACATAGCAAGATCCCACAAAAAAATGGCACAAGTTAGATGTGTGTTTTTAAATCCCAGGAGCATGGGTTGAGGGAACAAGGTTGGAAATTGCTGTTTCACTTCAAATTTCATCTAAACTGCCAGAAGCGGAAGGGATCTGGTTTCATGTCTCATGTGAAGGATGGCACTTCTGACTATACAGCATTTCCTCAGGCAACACTACAGGG